>NW_028301576.1:9615000-9750000 GCF_042242905.1 Orbicella faveolata
GACTCAAGAAGCTCAAAAGCAGTGAACCAAGTGCCCTTCTTGGAATTTATAATGGCAAGGAATTTTCCTTTTATGGTAGCAGATGGAAACTTGTGAACTACATAAAGCTTATTTGGAGATATGGCTTATTTGACCTTTACACTATGGACAAATTTATCACAAACATGTTGAAGAACTTTTCAAATATTTATAAGCTGCAGGAAAACCAAGAGGCTTTTGAAAGTGTACCTGAAATGCTAAAAGCAATGGGTGGGGAAGAATTTTATGAATACACCCAGAAGACAACAAGGCAAACTTTGGAGAAGATTGGCCTCAACTCTTGCCTGATTGATAAGCTAGTGACAGCTGTCATGAGGGTCAATTATGGTCAGGATGTGACCTTGAATGGGTTTGCAGGTATGGAGGTTCATGTCTTTAATACTTGAGTGAACTGAATTGTAGATTTCTTTTTTAAAGAAAACCTTGCTAGACAAGTAATTATAGATATATGTAGAAGTTGTTGTTGTGGTGGTGGTGGTTTTGTTTTCCTCATAACATGAAAAACCAAGGCAATTTGTGTTAAGAAATGTTTAATACATAATGGAAATCTGAGGAAAGCAATTCTGGTATTGCATTCAGTTAATGTAGGGTACTCCTGGCCAAAGCAAGAATGTTGGAATGCCTCAGGGAGCTGACAGTTGGCATTTCACATTAGTTAATTAGCTGACTGTTGGATTACTTTATATGCAGCTGTTTTTATGTTACTTCATGTTATATGTTGTCTTTTATCTGTTATTCCTGATTTAATCTCATTGTTTTACTTTTGAAATCAGGGTCAGTTTCCCTGGCAGGTGCACAGGGTGGGCTTTGGTCAGTCGAAGGTGGAAACTGAAAAGTCTGCGAGGGTTTACTTTCCAAATCCAAAGCTACAGTGTACAAAAACACCAAAATCACGGAGGTAGTTAAAACGACTGAGAGCAGCACTGAACATCCAATTTACTCCTTAAAAGGTGATGGGCAAATTCCAGACAAGCACTATGATGTTGTCATTGTAGCTGCCCCTTTCGAGATTCTTGATTACTTCTTTGATTGCAAAGATTGCAGAGAATGGCCGGTTCCGAAAGAACTGGGAAACTTCTGGCGCACGGTTGCTACTTTTGTGCATGGTCAAGTCAACATGACCCATTTTGGTTTTTTAACTGAGGATGACATACCAGAAATAATTGGCACTACAGAAACACCAGAAAACTACTTAAACTCCGTAGGCCTGCAAGACCCAGTGGAAAACAGATCAAACACTGATCCTATGGACTTACCTATTCGCAAAGTTTTCTCACGATCTGATTTAACTGCATCACAGCTAAGTGAGTTGTACAGCCGTGTGGAGCTCCTGGATGGCATATCCCCACTATACGCCTCCTGAGAAATTTTGGTCTTTTGTTTTGGATGATGGTGTGTTCTACGTCAATGCAATTGAACATTCCGCTAGTGCAATGGAGATGTCAGCAGTGAGTGCTAAGAATGCTGCCTTGTTGGCACATAAGTATTACACTGGTGGAAGTTCACCACAAGCACAAGATAATGCCACACCATCAGATATCAAAAGTGAACTGTAATGCAAGTAGTTTTAAATTTTTAGATTTGGTCAGTATTGTGAGAACATTGCAAGCTGACTCAATAATTTGTAATTTTTAGGACGTAAAACTTTGATATTTTAAGATGTTTCAGATGAGTCTTTTAACCAAGTCACATTGGAATTCTTGGCTGAGAGCAGTCTGGAGTCTACATTGAAGTCACTGATTAAAACAAAGAGGATTCAGAGGGACTAGGCTGGGATTCTGCAACTTTCTGGGGAGGGGGAATTCAGTCAGAGCACTGAATTCAGGATTCAGGCTTACCAGTTCAATCCTGACAGTGACTGGAGTGTTTCTATTGAGCCCTTGGGTAAGAAACAAGTTTGCACTGTTCCTCTCTTTTCCCAGAAGAGTATATGGTCACCAGTATAACCTGACCAAATACATGGGTGGCAGGGGGAGGGGAGGGGTTGGAAGGGGGCTAATATTGTATTTAGCATGGCAGTGACAACAACTTGAAGTACTAAACTGACAGAAAGATTTTACACCTTTGATAAGTTGGAGAAATTTTTGCTTGAATTGTATTTTGAACAAATACATCTAACCAAAGCAAGTCTAGAGGAGCCCAGCCTCATTCTTTGAAAGCTTTGTGTTGAAATTAACAATTAAAATGCAACAAACATTTTTGTTGCCAGAAATGAACAATTTATATTTGCCACTAAAATTAATGGTTAGATATCTTTTGTTGTGATTTAAACTGTTGTTTTCTTGCTCTTTGCCACAGGTTTGAGTTTTTTTGAGACAGTATCACTTTTGTGACCATTGCACTGCCTGTTACAAAGTCAATGAGCTTGGGCTGTCTGTGTCAGAAACCACAGGGATAGTTAAATAAGAGAACCTTTTTTGCTCTAATGCAAGTAACATCAAGGTTTAACAGCAAATGTACACTCCATTACCTTTAATGCACCTTTTCATATACAACAGCAACATTTGAAACAATTCTCACCAAATACAGCAAGACACATAATTACTTGTAAAATTATGTGAATATACGAGAAATATCAGTAGTGATCCAAAGGGTTTTTAAACAGCCATTGTGTGCAATATCAGTTGAATTTCTACTCAGAGGGCAATTTCCTCAATCTTAATGTAAAAAATTAATTTCACAAAATTCTATGGTAAAACTATTAATGTTGCTTCATGGTTTCTTCACATTTTCTTATAACTAGTAAAAAATATAATAACATCACTGAGGATAATATATAATACTCTTGAAAACAGTTTTTTAAAGCAGCCACATGTATTTTGTGCTGTAATATCTGAATTCTCACAACAAAAAGGGAAATTTCCTAACTAATGTCAATTAAAGCATTAATTGTAATCAAAAGATTAACTATCTGTAATGGTTTCTGTTCATTTCCTCTAAATTATGTTTAATCCAATGTTATATAACTGCAACACTCAAGATATTAACAGTACTACTGTAGTACTCTGTAGTGGCAATTCTGATTTCTTTTTTTGAGGAAACACCATATGTTTTACTACTCTAATACTTCTTCAAACATAATTATTATGGTGAAATTGATTTCCATCATGATTAGCTCTGATGGAAAATGTAAATCAACCCTATTTTGTAGTAACAAATGACCAGAATCATCGTAATTCTTTCACTACGTTTGAAGTCTTGAGTTATACTAATAACTAACACCACTTAACTACTCTGCAAGCCAAAAGTGTCCTTAGTTTTCTATAAACTATACACGTGGAAATCTTTACAAAGTAGTATATGAGCCTTGTATTAATATTGTAAGGTAAGGTAACTGACTATCACTAGTGAATTTCAAGGAAAGGGTTTGATTTAATAAAAAGGCACTGGATCAAGACATCCTATCTCTCCAGTCTTTCATCACCTTTGAGTAAGAAAAAGGTAGGGACTGGGAATGAGTAATCCAACCTAAATTTGTTTTGCTACAGCACTTGAACACCTGATGCCAAGCAAAAATAATTACCACTGTTGGAAAGTATTTTTGATATTAACACCAAATATAATAATTAGTTACTTTAGGCCCTTCAAATTCACAAAATACTGATGTCAAATCAGCTAGAAAGGCAACACCTCTGTAACTAAAAGTTAGTCTCCCACTGTAGCTAATCTGATCACTGTAACGGATGATTTCCAGTCCATACTGCGCACTATCAAAAGTTTGTTTACGTTTTTTGTTTTTCTTTGTGTATGACGTCACAAATTGTGAACATTTCGCATTTACTTACATTGAGTAAATTCAAAGTTTCATGTCAACCGCCATTACTAATATGGACGCGAACCTTTGTTTCGTTCTTTCTCATATCACAAGATGAAACAACTTTGCAACTGTAAAAATCAATGAAGCAGTTGGAAAAGAATTTCAAAGACCTCAAAGATAAGGTATGTGGTTCGTACCAATAACATCAATTCACATTTCATCGAGTGAGATTTTTTGTTTATAAACATTAGGGTGCTGAGACTGCGCAGTGCAGACTGGAAATCATAAATGTGTTCCAAAGATTACATGCAAAATCTTGATTAACAAAGCACTCATTTCGTCTAGTTGTGACTTCTACCAATGTTGCCATCCGTCAGTTGCTTTAGCTTCTGACAGCATTTGACCTGATGTACAGGGGCATGGATGAGGACAGCTCCTCACTGTATGGTCAGTGCTTTCCAATCGCAAAGGCAATCCACTTATTAACCGAATGCAGTAATCAATGACAGGACACCACTCCAGGTCTGCTAACCACCTGCCAAACAGAACAGATTCAGTGAGCCGTCTACTCAAAAACACTGCTTATGACCCTTCCTTAAATTAATATCCTACCTTAAATTAAAGTCCTACCTAATTGACCTAGTTGTTTTCTTATGGTCTCTGTGGCAAGGTATTTGTCATTTTAAGGTGAAAATTACTGTTGCTTACTCTTTGGAATAAACAAATTAAGTGAACCCACCACTAATGAATAGTAACTTAACACCGACTTTTAAACAAAGCTAATGAAATATATGAAACTGTTGTGCAAACTGACGATCCCTGTATAATCACGTGTACACGCGCGGTCAACTTCAAACTAGTGGCAAAAACTACTGCGTTTAACTAATCTACTATAGTCTGTCTTCTACCCCGACATACCACGTACCTCATATTTGCGAACTCTAAGCAGAACTCTTTTCCATTTCTTCACGCATGTATTCAAGGTATTCGAAAGATTTTTCCTTCCCTTTAATTTGTCTTCGTGATTCTATCTCTGCAACACACACATCCAAAGGATTCATTCCTTTGCTGTTGCGCATCTCTCTCCATTCCAGCGGCTTGAAAAGGGGAAAAAGTTTCTGGAAGGAAGTTTTAGAATACGAAAGAACACAGCAATGTAAGGCAGTGTTTCCGTCATGGTCAGCACTTCGAACAGCAATGCTTCCTGGCCGTGTCATGAAAGTGGGAACCGATTTTATATTTCCGCTTCTGATCGCCACGGACAAAGCGGACATTCCTGGAACCAATTTCTTGGCTGTTGAGTGGTGCCTGTCAAAATCAAGAGGCAGCTTACAGTTGAGGTCTACTTTTCTTGTAGTGATGAGGTACTGCATCACATGAGGGCTCATAGAAGGCATGGAGCAGGCTTTTAGGAGGGCGGTGTACCCTTTTTCATCGGATTCATCCAACTGATCAACGGTAAAATCCTGAAGTCTGGTGCAAACGTCATCTGTAGAAAGATCGCTACTTCCTCTTTCCTGTATTTGAGTTTTGGTATACCCCTGAATTTCTTTGTATTCCCGCCAGAGATCCACGATAATTCCCGTGATACGATTGGTTCCTTCCATATATGCGGGGATGTTAAGAGGGACCTTATTTCTGGATCCACCTTTTGAAAACAAAACGTCTTGGCCTTCGCTGGCAGTGCTGACGTTACTGGCATCATCGACATCAGTGCTTTCATCGTCATCAGCTTCAGCAAACAACACGTTGTCCACCGTTGTCATCATGTCGTCATCTTCTGACGCGACTGAGATGCTGCTCGGGCGTCCGTTTTTGTTTTTCGGCGCCTTCTTCATATTTTTCTCTCTTTCTTCTAAACCAGGCTCACTAGTTGACGCTACGCTTCTATTGCTCTCCGTCGTTTCAGTTAACGTTTCTTGCCGATGTGCCACTGACGTGGAGTCGTGATCTTTACAGATCGCATCTATGCCTTTCTTTTTGTGCTTTGGTCTTTCAGCGAGTGACTCAGTCTTCGATCTTTTGACTTCGCTGCCATTAGAGATCGCATGTTTGTCTTTCTTTTTGGGCTTTGGTTTTTCTGCGAGTGACTCACTCTTCAACCTTTTGACTTTGCTGTTCCCCTTGTTCATAGTTTCCGCATGTAAGGTTTCAAGACTGCATCCATTCTCTTTAATGTTCAAAGCGGATATGTCTTTTTCTCTTTCTCTTTTAACAGAGACATCGCCCTCTCTGACATTTTGTGGAATGCATGAACCGTAACTCAGTTGCTCTGCAACAGTAGCGGGCATCAAGTCGTCTTGTTGACGGAACTTTTTGCTTGGAAAGGGGTCATCAGGTGATTCTTGTAGGGATCTTTTTAGGCCTATACTCTCGCTACTTGTGTCTTGCACGCTTTCGGATATGGAACTTCCCTCCATATTTGGCTCGTCTTTGATCATGATGTGTACCTGGTTGTTCTTATGGTTGCTTTCCTGTGTGATGGAGGTCAGGACGTCTTCATTAGTTTCCTTGTCTTGTGGGAACGATGCTTCAATCAGAATGTAGCGCAAACTATGTCTCCTCGGATCAGCTGCTGAGAAAATTGCAAATTGAGCGTTTCTTGCTCTCATTTCGAGGCACCAACAAATCGACTTCGGTATGGTGGCTGGCGTCATTTGAGGCCATTCGTCAGCTACTTCCTTTGCACTTATGACGAACAAAAACTTTTCTCTAGCGCTGCAAAATTTTTCCTTCAGATCCAGAATATCGTCAGATTTCGGATTTGCAACAGCATACGAAAGAATAACAACCGCAGTTCCATCGACAAAAGCTTTCTCCTTTGCCTCGACCTCTTGAACAATTCTTGCAGGAGAGACTGGGTCTTCGTAACCCTCTTGTTGGTCATATCCGATGCTTCCCGTGAAACATTTTTCAGGGCCCTCGGAGTTGACAAATTTGCGAAGATGTTCCACGATAATGCCCTCCTCGAAATCTTCAGGTAGTTCTTTTAATCTTGCATCTGGCCTTTCTTCTAGTGTGCAATCATCTGTCCACTCAAAGATGCTTGGGAGAGCTAAGCTGTTGATCCAGTCATTGTACTGCACCTTGAGAAAATGGTAACGGTTACACTTCACAACCCACAGACCCTCTTTGTCGCAGTCATCATTGAAGCGTAAGTCTTCCCAGCAGGGCCATGGACGGTAGAACACGCCCTTTTCCACTGTGCTCTTGACATTCAGTAGAATAGCAGCGTACACTTGCGTCTTTGAGAATGGGTTCACGGCTCTTGGAGCACTTCTGAGAAGGCCTAGTACGCCATAACTCTCATGCTGCTTGTCGTTAAACAACTTGGCCGGGCCCGTGTAGCGATACAGTGGAAATTGTTGCCCATCCAATGGGTCCTTGAAAGGATAAGGCTCCAAGCTGTGTGGAGGGATGTCTTTACCTTCTGCTATTTTCTGAAGATGAGTGAAGGGTTTCAAAAAGGAGCAACGTTCCATTTTCATCAAACCACGGTCATCTCTTACAACTACTCCATCGGAGGCAAATTGGTGATCAGTGGTAAACACTGCTTGAGACATCACGGCCACATTGTCGTCGATGACGAAAACGTATTCCAGGTTAAGGGCAAATGCCAACTTCTGAATAAACAGCCTGGCATACCCCACTCCTCCTTCACTCGGGCCAAGCTCACAGTTAGGCATTGCTTCTGGCAACTGGAAAATGGCAAGTATCTTTCCCCATGTGGATCGGTAAGCTTCGAACTTGTCACTGCGAACGACGACAACTTGCACATAATTAACAACCTTTCCTTTCTCCTGCATTACGTGATGGTAATTCAAAGTGCACTTTCGAGGATCATCTCTGTGGGATGGGTGAAAAATCCAGTACAGCAAAGTGGGAGCATTGCCAACTCTTGCAGCCCAATCAATGCTTTCAAAGGACTCGTTTGTTGATCGGAGGTTCTTGAGATATCGTAGCAGGTGGTGGTAAGGCTGACAGCTGCTAGGAAGTGAACATGTAACAGTGACCGGTCTATCATCGATGTTAACAACTAAGTCTTCCAAAACTGATTCTTTGCCTTGAAGAAGTCTTCCACATTCACCACAGTTTTCGAGATGATACCATGGCCAAGCGCGTAGCTTTGCATCTTTACAGTCGGCTTTCTCATAATAGTAGGAGGTCTTGGTCGGATTCTGAGCCTCTCGTTTCATAAGGATGTAGGGATTCTCCTCTGTTTCATGAGTGTAGAATCGCCCTCCAATGGAGTACTTTCCTGGTGCCACTGCTTTGTCGTGAAGGCTTGGAGAGTACTGAATTGCCTTCCAATAAGGAAATTCCCAGTCTTGCATTTGGTTATTGTCACTGGCGATGAATTCTTCTGATGAATGGTAATCTGTGTGGCAGTAAAAGGCACCTTCATCGAATGCAGTAGAAGAACTGGAATAAACCTTTTCCTTTCCAAGAATGTCCAGTCGCAAATCTTTAATGAGACAGAGATAAGTTCCAGTCTTTCCAATCTGAGGTTCAGCTTGTAAAAGGATTCTGTTGGGATGCTTCAGTTGATTTTGATGATCGTAACTATCCTTTTGAGCTTCGTAGTCTAGCCAACGGAGTGACGAGGAAGTGGTGTCTTTATGTCTGCCAATTTTTGTCATATACCGGTCAGCTCTGGTACAAGATATTGCGCTCATCGAAGGAGACATTTCCACCGACGTTTCAAGTTTCTTGAACAGTTCCCTGCCTACCAGCACGTATGGAATGCTCTGCACTTTGTTGCTGCTTGCAGGGACCTCTGCATAACGGCACATTCTTCCAAGTTCTTGAATGAGAGTCGAAAGAAACAGAGGCGTTCCCTCCTTGAACTCCCGACTGTTGTCATAGCTAAGGCGAAGATCAAGACAGTCAAAGCTTTGGGGAAATGTGTCTCCCATGCGACCTTTATCAACCAGTATGAGTACGCATGCGAGGTTTTCCAGGTCTTCATACTGCGTTATCAACTTGTGCACATGCTGACAGTTTACACACTTCTTTCGGCCAGCTTGTAGCTTCAACCCAGGACAACAACAATCCGGAAACTTGAACGTGCAGTTTTCTGGTTGAAGCTTTCGAAAGAATGGACTTGACGATTTCATCAGTTGGTTTTCGATCTGAATTCCACCGTAATCTTTGATGACTTCAAAGCAATCCTCGAGATAAGACACTGTTCGTGCCAGACGTAGAGTGTAGAAAAATTGATCAGCAGTTTCCATGCTCTTTGCGCGTACAATTTTCATTTTGCCCTGTTCCCCTTTGCCACTCTGGATCAGATTTTTTGCCAACGAAGCCGTTTCAAATTCTTGAATATTATGGTTCCATTTTTCGACCATCGCTTGACAGCCATTTTGTTGTAGTTGCTGTTCGATGTCTTCAATGATGCTGACTGGTTGTGTGTCTTCCTTGAGTTTCCGAAATTCTTGCTGGGAAAGGTACATCAGGCAGGCAACATATGAAGTCGCAAATACCTCTTTGAGCTCCTTCAATCCCTCATTGGACTTGCTAGTTTTCTGATGTTTGGCTACTGCCTTGAAGCTTTCTTTGAAAGAGCGTGTCGCCTCGTTGTAGAGTTCATTTCGAACCAATTCAAAAGCTCCGGGGTGGATGTACGTTTTCGTTTCGGCTTCTCTCTTGAGTTCCCTAATGAAGGACTTTAGGGTTCTTTCGAATTCAGCACCAGGAGAATATTCTGGGACAGAATTAAGTGCTCGAAGTATTTTTTCATCACTGTGATATACGCTTGCATGAAGAATGTGGTAACAATACTCTCCACATAGTAAGGCATCGATTGGAAACGATGAAGAATCGTTGTCGCTTTTGGCCTTATCAGTCTTGCAGATTTTCTTTCGCCTTTTGGCCTTGTCTACGATACCTTGGAAAAATTTGTCCTCTCTTATCTTTTGTTCGTTCCGGTCTGAATAGTAAATGGTACTTAGGTAGTGGTTTAAACTCATGTATTGTTTCCCAACCATGCCGACTTCCACTGGCCCAGACTGATCAATGTAGAACTCGAAGGCCACTCTTGCAACCTCATGCTTTGGTTTCACGAAGCAAACGCCACACTTCCTTTCAACTTTCGCAGCTTGCAAAGTCACGTGTTCATGCTCATCAACAGCAATGTAGTGATTTGGGTTCTCGGTGGAACAAAATGCGACAACTCCAACACCAAATTCCAATTTAACTTTAAATGTAGTTGGTTGTAGAGGGTCGACTGTGGCTTTCAAATTTCCATGTTCAGCCATCATCATTGTTAAAGGTTGTTGTCCTGTCATTGCAAACACTTTGAGGGTCACAATACCGTGGCTGCCTTGCACGATAAAATTAGATGCTTCACTTTCGATAGATGTGACACGCAGATTCCCTTCTGGAGAAACTTGAAGGAATCGGTAAGGAACATCTGTGAAAGTCAAGGTTGATTTGAGCTTCATCTGCATCCCGCGTTCAAAATTCTTCAGTTCAACCTCCGACCAGTGGACAACGTGAAGTTCTAATTCCTTCGAGGTCTTTCTTACTTGTTCATTCAAGTTAGGTTCTCTTTCCAACACTACAAGTTCGCCTTCCTCGTAGTTTCTTTGGCAGGTGGTCATTTTGCTATTGAGAAGGACGCATTGCACCAGTGGAAGACGTGAGTTCTGTGTCAGAAGATTAAAGGGAGTCGCAGAAATCTGAACTACGATGACATTTCGAGGGGAATTGCCTCTACACCATTCATTAATGAAGAGATTATGGGCGGAAGATGTCTTTTCTTTATCTTTCGTTATTCCCCAGTGGCACTCGTCTGCTATGATGACGAAAAGAGTTTTAGGCTTTTCTTGAACCTTTTCTTTCAGTTCTTCAAAGTGCTTCTCCGTTTCTGCACTGCGGACATACATAAACATCCGTTTCTTTTCGTCGCCGTCATCCCGCTGAGATTTGAGTTCCTCAGTTGATAATACACCGGCATCAGGATGTCGTATCCTCTTCTCTGTCTGATCGCTGAGCATTCTGTAACGAGCAGTGTATACTGCAAACTCAACATCGTCGAAAGCATCGCTCAGTCTCGAAATGTTGTGGTAGTGAAACATGATGGTGTCAATTCGTTTCTTCAGTATAGCTGCCATTTCTATCTGCGAGGGATAATAGCAAGGCCTTTCGGGATTCGATTGCACGTGTTCGTCAATCTCTTCCTCTTCATCTGACGAGTATTTCTCATCCACAAAAGCATCGCGAACCTCTTCTGTTTCCTCATCGACATCTGACTCTTCATTCCCGGCTGTCTTGGTGGACTCCATAAGCTGGTTTATTAATCTTCGTAGCTCTCCAGAGCGGTCGATTTCATCGTTGATTCGAACGTCGATACTCTTGATGTTTCCCTGCGATGGAAAAAGGAAAACGAGGTCGTTGATACTCTCCTTTGAACAGGCTTCACGTATCCTCGAGCAAGTCTTGTCACCATCAAACCACTTGACTCGTTTTTTGTTCCACCTTTGTAACTCGTCCCATAACGATGAAAAAGGATCGAAGAGTTGAATGAATCTGTCCGTGTCCCGATCGGAGAGAGTGTCCACGATCTCGGTTAAGAAGTCGGTGAAAAGGAAAGAAGTCATAAAATCTGGGATTTGCCAATAGAACACTTTATCATCTTCCACTTGAAGAGTGCACACCGTATACTCCGAGCTGGAAAAATGGACCACAACCTGAGTTTCATCCGGTATGATGTCGCCTGCAAATTATTGAATTTGTGATGATCAGAGAGCGATATTAATGTTAGTCTGAATATATGAAAACTTAGCCAGTTGTTGGTAACAAGGGTTTGAATTTATCCTATCTTTAACTCGTTTTGTACTTTTTTTTCAATCGCTATTCACTTGCGTAAGACCGCAGTTCCGAGGAGTACTAGTACTTGTGTAAACTTGTGTATTAACGCAAGGTAATCACGTGTTAAACGATCTACATTGGACAGGTATCTTTGTCAAGTGGTTACTCGGTAGAACATAACGACCAATCACTACATAGGCTAGTGCTGTGTCTGGTTTGGACATTTTCCTTAAAGACTTTCAGTCCTCCCTCTCTTCATAGAAATTATCGTGCCATGTAATGACCTCTTTTTCTCTTTTACGTACTTGCTAAGAAGAGTGACTTACTTTGACCATCCATCTTATTTTTCTTCCCACGATAATTACGTCAGTCCACGATTAAATACCCTGAGGACCAAAAAGAAACAGTAGTGAATATATATACAGTACCAAGTAAAGGTATGAGTGGACAACGCATAGGCAAGGAAAATGGGTAGGAGTTTGCCATTCGTCCGATATTTAATCTGTGCCCTGTTTTCGCTTGGGCCAAAAAAAAAAAAAAGTAAAGAAAAACAGAATTAAATCAATATATTTACAGTCCAAAGTAGGTCTCGCTTCCAGACCCTGCGATCCTTTTTTCAGCGCTAGGAGTAACGCAACGCTTTTTAATTGTCTAGATAAATCGGTTGCACCAGTGGGAAATCAAATGGGACGTTCCATTCTGCTCTAATGTTTTCGAAAAAAGAGGATAATACCTTCAGATGTAATCCTTTTTTCATAACATTGGCTTTTCTTAGACCTCGCCATTGCCTGGTTCCAAGCCCAGGATGCGAAAGGGGGGGGGGATTACACGCTAGGTTACCGACCCTGATACGTCAAAAAGACGGCATGCTACAGCAACCTAAACCACTGCAAGAGACGCCGAAAGGAAGGTGGGGTAAACCTGGGGTTGAGTGAGGGGGGCGTTTTTTTTTTGCTTGCCCTGCCAGCTTTTCTTCCTTCTGTGATATATTTTTTTTACCCAAAATAAGGGGGGCTCCTTGCCTAGATCCGCCACCGCTAACGGATGTAGCATAGGTAACGCTGACGAATATTGCATAGCTCACGCTAACGGATATAGCATAACTCCAACATCTAAAGGTTGTAGAATAGCTAACGCTAACGCTTATAATAACATGGCTAATGCTAACGGATATGGCATAGAGTCAACATCTCGAGAATAGAATCCTAAAACCATATATTTCACGTCGAACAATGAGTATTGGGTAGTAAAAGATTATCAAGGTAAGAGACTGAGTCCCCTATATAGGCCTTATTCCAAAGGTAATCCCTCTTGAGTTATTTTTAATTTAGACATGGTACCAAGTTCTTCCAAGGTTGTTACTCGCGCGATGCGTGGACAGCCCAAGCGACTTTCTCGAGACTACCAGAGATGAAATGGCGGGAAATTTGTTTAAAAGTCATTTTATATGTTTTTAGTTTTAAAAGACGTTTCAAAGCAGAAATATTTTCTGCACTCTGAGCCACCTTCGGCCGGGCTGTGGTTTGCTTTGTACTCGTTTGACTGTTCATTATTTTGCCGTTTTTTCGGTTTTGGGGGGTTTGATAAGCAAACCTCAACGGCAACGGCAACGAATACAATGGCCTTGTAAGTGTGCGTTTTAAGGTGCCTCAAAACAATTTCCAGCACTTAGGTTTTGATGGGTCGTTATAACCACTCTTAATCACTTGATGCTACACTCATGGTATCAAAACACTGCCGAATCATTGGTGAACATGTTGTTATCATTTTTGTGACACAAAAGGTTACCATAGCAACAGAATGACCTGCTAACACCCTCAATCATAAAAATTACAATTTCCTCGATTGTGATTGGTTTAAAAAACTCCTATTTTCTACTAATTCACGTGCCAAGTTGTTATCGGACAGTTTGTTATCGGACAGTTTAATAAGGCAATCACATTCAAAGCTGTAGTTACGTGCGTGCGTGCGTGCGCTTTTGTGTTTTTGGCGCCTAATTGCCAGTAGGAGGCGCGGTGGCCTTAGAATGTTTACATCTCCTTTGAAGGTATTTTAACGCAAATTTTCCCTTTCTTTCATAACTTGACTATTCTTCTTTTCTCGGAAATTGTAAATTTTATGATTAATTGGTAATAACACTTTTTGTCGTCCAATTCGGTCTGTAATCATACTCGTGATAAACAAATCGGACTCCCGCGATCGGGACCGAATTGGACTCCACTGAGACCTATTACCATTACTAATTACATACAGCTTTAGGGGCATATAATTCAAAATCGGCACAATGAATATTTTTTCTATTATCAAATTTTGATAAGCATGATAAGACACAACTTTGGCAAAGCTTAAAAAAAATTCTGTACATAGGGTTCAGAGCCACCTTAAATTTTTCAGAACTTTAAGGTGGCTCTGAACCTTATGTACAGAATTTTTAAAACTTTACCAAAAGTTGCATCTTATCGTGCTAATCTAAATTTGGTACTATAAAAAAATTTCACCGTGTCGGTTTTGTATTATAAGCCCCTAAAGCTGTAATTAAGCGTGTTGTTAGCAGGTTATATTGTCGCTATGGTAACCCATTGCGCCACGAAAATGATAACCGCGTGTTCACCAATGATTGGGCAGTTTTTTGATACCATGATTGTAGCATCAAGTGATAAAGAATGGTTATAACGACCAGTCAAAATCTAAGTGCTGGAAACTGTTTTGAGCCACCTTAATTCTCAGTTCATTTCTTTGCCGTTCTTTACAAAACAAAAACGTGAGATAGCCACATTCTATACATTCAAGAGGACGATGGCCAATTTCTTAAATTTCTTTTTCGGAATTTGACGCTGTCTTAGGCCCGGTCGCATACGAGTCCTGATAAATTTTCTACTTTGTCTTTAGTGCAAACAATTTTGCAACTGCAACCGGAAATCTAAAAATTTATCAAGAATAGTCAAGGTCGCATTCCATGTGGCATCTGTCACCTAAAGATCAATGTTTGCCGCATCACTTTCCGCGAACCAGTGCACTTTTAATGTAAACATGAATCGAAATCAAGCCTTCTGTATCGCTTCAGTAATATTTCTGCTTCAGAGTATCAGCATTCAACAGCAACAAATGGTTGCATTTTTCATCTTGTACATGAGATGGATAAATTTTAGTTATCAGGCAATGTTTACCACCCGAGAAAGTTTTTTTATCGCCGTGAACGACAGTTGATGACATTTCGGGTCGCGGTTTCCTTTGTTTAAGGGAAATTTTGAAATATCTACCAGCTCCACCCATACTATACGGCGTCTTTTGATCTTTTCAGAAATTTGAAAATTTCTGCTATCACGCAAAAGTCGAGGTCGCATATGAACATGTCGCGTGTTGACAGATTTTGACCCTTATGTAAACAAAACCTCACAGAAATTTCTCATGTGCGACCCGGCCCTTATATATTCTGTTTGGGATATTTGTGACAGTGATAGACAAACTGAATGAGTCTAAATTCTCGCGAGATTCGTAGGTTGAATCAGTGAAGTCGTTTTCTAATCGAAGTTGTCTTTGGCGTTATACAACAACAACAACAACAACAACAACAATACTTTATTTAACCACGCGACACATAGGAGCGCAAGCGCTCGTTAAAACGTGTCCGTGAACTCAAAATTGTATAAAAGAAAAAGAAGAAATAGGATTATATAATCTATGTAAATATGTAATATACAATAGATGCCTAAAAATGCCGTTGTTGCTTATGCCGTGTTTACATTTGAGCTTTTACCAAGGTAAACAGTTACTAAGGTCAAATTACTTATCCTTGGTACATTCGTTCAGTGTTTATACCGGCTCAAGTAACTCAAGTTGATCTTTCAACATTCGCGCGCGCTTCATTAACAACGTCATGAAATCGAACTTGCACGAGGATCCCACCGCATTGGAACAGGAGCAAATTGAGGTGCCATCATTTTCATAGGCGAGGACCGCATTCCATAATATTGCGGCAAAAATTCAGTTGCTTGATCATACCCAGAGTAAGCATTGTTATATGCGTAGAAACGTGGATACGTTGTGTATGTAGCATCCTCCTTGGTGGCAAAATATATCGACAATAATTACACAACAACGGATCGAAGTTTGTCTAGAGAAAGTTGTAAATAATACTGAGAATGAAAAATACAATGCTTTCTTTTACGCGACGGATTGTTCGCCGTAAGAAGATCGATCCAATTTTTCCATGTTATCTGCCAAGATTGTCAAAACTGGAAAAGAAACGTTTTGTCGCACAATCTGCCCACCGCGGGAAATGAAATATTACGCCGCCACAAGCGGATATATCTGTCATCTTGACCTTGGTTACCAACTGTAACCATGCCTGATCACAGGGTAATTACAACTTTTACCTCGGTTAAATTTCTTTTGTCTTTTAAGGCATTTACCAAAGTATCAGTTGGCGTTTACACACGGAAAATGTTTACCTAGGTAAGTAAACTCTGATACGTCGGTAAACCGTTCAAGTCTAAACACAGCATTAAACTACGTTTTACTGCTTCGGCGGCGAGTGTCTGTCTGCACTTTCGACCATCTGTTTGTTCGGTTGCGTTGTGTTTGGGCGTTTGTTTGCTTTGCACTCGTTTGTCTACTCATTTCTCTGCCGCTCATTCAGCTGTTATTGTTTGTGCAGGGGACATCTGTCACTTATTTAACTCCTATTAAGACTCGAGATGTATTATAAAGCATTGAGAGCCCAAGCTCCTTTGCTTGTAATTGAAATATTTAAAAAATATATCCCCATAGCGTTGGAGGTTTTTCTTCGCTTTGAAACGAAACGAAACATAAACAAATCCTCCACGAAAACATCCACGCAACGCGCGAGTAACATCCGCGGAAGAACTGGGTACCATGTCTAAAAATAATAGCAAAAATATTCTTATAGCAAAATCTGTATCCTTGCAAATTGCAACTATTGGTTCTAAGATTTAAACCCTGTGCTACGCCACGTACAAAACAAAAAGCTAATTAAATCTCATTAGTTGTGGCCAAAATATTTGGAGCAGCAGTACGAGAACCCCAGAAAAGTATACAGAATAAATTAACAAGAAGATCTTTTAGATCTTATAACCGCGCGTTTAAAATTTAACTGTTTGCTTAGCACTACCGTCGGAATGTAGTGCACATTTCAAAGCAGTCATTGATAATTCTTTTCCTACTGTAGACATCACATCACTTGATCAACACAAACTGTATTATTGCACCATCAGTGGTAGCCGTTGACAAATCTCCGATGACGTAATGGTCCTAATCTAGAACTTTCTTCGGCATATGTATGGTCATGAACGATATGAACCACACGATAATAACACTATTAACAACAGCTTTCTTTCTTTAAAGACATGATTAAATTTGATTGGTGTTTTCCACGAGTAAAGGGCTAGCAAAGTAGTCACACAAGTCATGTAATTTAATAATGAAACTCTATCCCGACCGATGTATCGATTTTGGTCACTCCAGTGGCTACAGATTGAAAACGTGACAGAAAATTGGCGTTACTTTCGATTCTCACCAAATTTGGACGGTGGGAAGATCTCATCATTAGCCAATTACAGGCCATTTTTCAGCTCTTTTCGTCACATCCTCCCCCCTCGGGAGAATTTTGTCAAGTTAGCTAATTTAGTATGCAAGCCACCGTAATGGTGGTCGCTGTTGGTGAAATGTTTATTTGCTCAAAATTGGGGCAAAATCTTTCGGAGATGGAAGTCAGGACATTTGTAAGGATACAGAAAGTAATATGGGACCAGTTGGTGGCTTCTAAGGATGAATTCATCCAGAAGTAAGCTGTATTTTCGTTTTCGTGCCGAAAGCCATGCGGTGAAATATTGTCGGTTTGTTCTGCTGTCTTGTTCTGTTTTTTCTTTTGGTCATTTTTGTAGCCCGCCGAGGCCATTCTTTCGTCTAAATGAGTTGAAAAAAGTTCGAAAAAGATGTTCCCATTCAAGTTTAAGCTCTCAGGCGATAATTGTGGAGTTTTTTGGCCGAAACGTCGGCTTTGTTATGTTCGTGTTTTTCGGTTGCTATGGGCGACCGTTGCTCCCTTCGTTAGGTCAAGTCTGGGGAGTGAGGTCACAAAAAAAATTCTAATTAATTCTGGTTTTGTTCGATTTCGCTGAAATTTTAGCACGATAAAGCTGGATTGTTAAGGAATAGATTTACCTTTTGCCGATGTGTGGTAGCTATCAACGCTAAAGTGATATATCGCTTCCATGTCAGGGTTTTGAAGAGATTTTTTTGCAACGTGTAGGTTCGGCGTGATTTTGTAATCTGAGATTTCTGTTGACCCTGAGGAAACAAGGTTTGGCGAGCAAACATTACAGATTGCGTAATTCAAAGTTGGCCGAGTGGAGATCTGCGTCTGGTCTCCGACAAAAAACAAGAAGATCTGTTAGATCTTATAACCGCGCTTTTAAAATTTAACTGTTTGCTTATCACTACCGTCGGAATGTAGTGCACATTTCAAAGCAGTCACTGATGATTCTTTTCCTACTGTAGACATCACATCACTTGATCAACACAAACTGTATTACTGCACCATCAGTGGTAGCCGTTGACAAATCTCCGATAACGTAATGGTCCTAATCTAGAACTTTCTTCGGGATATGTATGGGCATGAACGATATGAACCACACGATAATAACACTATTAACAACAGCTTTCTTTCTTTAAAGACATGATTAAATTTGATTGGTGTTTTCCACGAGTAAAGGGCTAGCAAAGTAGTCACACAAGTCATGTAATTTAATAATGAAACTCTATCCCGACCGATGTATCGATTTTGGTCACTCCAGTGGCTACAGATTGAAAACGTGACAGAAAATTGGCGTTACTTTCGATTCTCACCAAATTTGGACGGTGGGAAGATCTCATCATTAGCCAATTACAGGCCATTTTTCAGCTCTTTTCGTCACATCCTCCCCCCTCGGGAGAATTTTGTCAAGTTAGCTATTTTAGTATGCAAGCCACCGTAATGGTGGTCGCTGTTGGTGAAATGTTTATTTCAGGGGCACCCAACGAATCGTTTCGGTAAATTATTTGTTCGGAAGGCCTTTAATCCCCTCTGATTTTCTGAAGAGAATTGTCACCTCGAACTTTCGTGATATGAGAAATTTAATGTCTGTTGTTTTCGAATTGTAAAAAATGCCGTTTTAGGTACCGAAAAAAGGTCAGCTATCATTTTCGGAAAGGCGATAAGACCTAAGGTTTTCGGGGAATGGACGAAAAAGCCCTAATAAATTCGAGAATATTCAAGTTCCCCTAGAATAACCGAACAGACAAAACTTTTTAGCGCAACCTAAAAATTAACCTACAGAGCTTTAAAACTACTCCAGATAACCTAAAACAGCGTTTAAAAGCATTTGAGAGAAAACGGTCGTTGGGTGCCCCTGTTATTTGCTCAAAATTGGGGCAAAAATCTTTCGGAGATGGAAGTCAGGACATTTGTAAGGATACAGAAAGTAATATGGGACCAGTTGGTGGCTTCTAAGGCTGAATTTATCCAGAAGTAAGCTGTATTTTCGTTTTCGTGCCGAAAGCCATGCGGTGAAATATTATCGGTTTGTTCTGCTGTCTTGTTCTATTTTTTTCTCTTGGTCATTTTTGTAGCCCGCCGAGGCCAGTCTTTCGTCTAAATGAGTTGAAAAAAGTTCGAAAAAGATGTTCCCATTCAAGTTTAAGCTCTCAGGCGATAATTGTGGAGTTTTTTGGCCGAAACGTCGGCTTTGTTATGTTCGCGTTTTTCGGTTGCTATGGGCGACCGTTGCTCCCTTCGTTAGGTCAAGTCTGGGGAGTGAGGTCACAAAAAAATTCTAATTAATTCTGGTTTTGTTCGATTTCGCTGAAATTTTAGCACGATAAAGCTGGATTGTTAAGGAATAGATTTACCTTCTGCCGATGTGTGGTAGCTATTAACGCTAAGGGTTTTGAAGCGATTTTGTTTTGCAACGTGTAGGTTCAGCGTGATTTTGTAATCTGAGATTTCTGTTGACCCTGAAGAAACAAGGTTTGGCGAGTAAACATTACAGATTGCGTAATTCAAAGTTGGCCGAGTGGAGATCTGCGTCTGGTCTCCGACAAAAAAAAAATAAAAAAAATAATAAACCAAGGGTAGAACATGAACCGCGCTCGGCCCATGGCCGCGCGGCTAAAAAACAAGAAGATCTGTTAGATCTTATAACCGCGCTTTAAAAAATTTAACTGTTTAGGTAGCGCTACAGTTGCAATGCGATGCACATTCCAAAGCAGTCCTTGATGATTCTTTTCTTACTGTAGACATCACATCACTTGATCAACACACTCTATTATTGCACCATCAGTCGTAGCCGTTGTCTCCCATGACGTAATGGTCTTAATTTGGAACTTTCTTCGGGATATGTATGGGCATGAAGATACGAGCACTAAACTCTATCCCGACCGTAGATTGAAAACGTGACAGAAAATTGGCGTTAGTTTCGATTCTCACCAAATTTGGACAGTGGGATGATCTCATCATTAGCCAATTACAGGCCATTTCTCAGCTCGTTTCGTCATATCCCCCGCTCGGGAGAATTTTGTCAAGTTAGCTCACAGGCGGCCCAGACGTTGTATACGATTAATACGTGACATTATGCTGTTGGCGATTACGTTACAATTTTAGCCGTTTATAAGACAATGTATGAGAATACTTCGAAAATTACTCTAAATGCTACGTGTAGAAAATAATTTGAATAAAATGGCTTACCTTATGTTTGCATTGCGTTGTTTTAATGTCTCTGGGTTCCTGGAGGTGGTTTAGAGCCATTTAGGCGAGTTTTACTTTCTGGCGGTTTGCCTTCCCCTAAAGAGAAACGAAAGGCGGGCGACCCACTGGCCCGACGGCCCGCACTCAAAGCTCTGTAAATTCCACAAAAATGGTCTAATCTCATCAGAATTGCCTCATGGTAGCTGTCGATAACTCTTCTTCCCATTCGGTTTCTCCCAAGGTTTCAAAGTTTATCTTAACCGCCCGAGAATCGCTGGTTTTTCAGCTCTTGCTTTCCATTTCGGCTCCATTTCGATCCGTAACCGATTATCTTGGGCACAGGATTTGAATTTCTAGCTTAGCGACCTCGCCAACGTGACAAAGTCGCCTCCAACCGTCGGGAGGCACGGGGCATTGGTCAGTTACTCGTTGCCATCTCTCGCTGCAGTTGACAGTGCTTTTAGGCGCTAAATTCAGCTGAACATTGTTTGCTCCTTGTATTTTTGCAGTTAACAGTGTTTTTAGGCGCTAATTTCAGTTATACACCGCGGCACGGCGCAGTTTCCATAATCAAAAAATGCCCCGTGCCTCTCGACGGTTGGAGGCGACTTTCTCACGATGGCGAGGTCGCTAATCCTGTGCCCAAGATAATCGGTTACGGATCGAAATGGAGCCGAAATGGAAAGCAAGAGCTGAAAAACCAGCGATTCTCGGGCGGTTAAGATAAACTTTGAAACCTTAGGAGAAACCGAATGGGAAGAAGAGTTATCGACGGCTACCATGAGACAATTCTGACGAGATTAGACCATTTTTGTGGAATTTACAGAGCTTTGAGTGTGGGCCGTCGGGCCAGTGGGTCGCCCGCCTTTCGTTTCTCTTTAGAGGAAGGCAAACCGCCAGAAAGTAAAACTCGCCTAAATGGTTCTAAACCACCTCCAGGAACCCAGAGACATTAAAACAACGCAATGCAAACATAAGGTAAGCCATTTTATTCAAATTATTTTCTACACGTAGCATTTAGAGTAATTTTCGAAGTATTCTCATACATTGTCTTATAAACGGCTAAAATTGTAACGTAATCGCCAACAGCATAATGTCACGTATTAATCGTATACAACGTCTGGGCCGCCTGTGGTTAGCTAATTTAGTATGCAAGCCACCGTAATGGCGGTCGCCCTTACCGAAATGTTTATTTGCTCAAAATTGGGGCAAAATCTTTCGGAGATGGAAGTCCGGACATTTGTAAGGATACAGAAAGTAATTTGGGACCAGTTGCTGGCTTCTAAGGCTGAATTTATCCAGAAGTAAGCTGTATTTTCGTTTTCGTGCCGAAAGCCATGCGGTGAAACATTATCGGCTTGTTATGCTCTCCTGTTCTGTTTTTTCTCTTGGTCATTTTTGTAGCCCGCCGAGGCCAGTCTTTCGTCTAAATGAGTTGAAAAAAGTTCGAAAAAGATGTTCCCATTCAAGTTTAAGCTCTCAGGCGATAATTGTGGAGTTTTTTGGCCGAAACGTCGGCTTTGTTATGTTCGTGTTTTTCGGTTGCTATGGGCGACCGTGGCTTCCTTTGTTAGGTCAAGTCTGGGGAGTGAGGTCACAAAAAAATTCGAATTAATTCTGGTTTTGTTCCATTTCGCTGAACTTTTAACACGATAAAACTGGATTGTTAACGAATAGATTTACCTTTTGCCGATGTGTGGTAGCTATTAACGCTGAAGTGATATATCGCTTCGAAATGAGGGTTTTGAAGAGATTTTTTGCAACGTGTAGGTTCGGCGTGATTTTGTAATCGGAGGTTTTTGTTGACCCCGAAGGAAAAAATATCCGGAAAAGGTCGTTTCATCGACGATTCAAAGGAATATAAATATGTATATGTTCCGAGCGAAATTTCTGCTGAAAAAATATAATTTTTGACGAACGCTGGGTTTTTAATTTTTTCCCGCGAAAGTCAGTATCGGAGATGAGATTTATTTAAAATGTTTCAACAGCTTTTGGCGAGTAAACATCACAGGTTGCGTGACTCAAAATTTGGCCGAGTGGAAGCTTGGGTCTGGTCGCAGACAAAACTGCGAAAAAAAAAACCACGGGTAAACCATGAACCGCGCTCGGCCCATGGCCGCGCGGTTAACAAGAAGATCTGTTAGATCTTATAACCGCGCTTTTAAAATTTAACTGTTTGCTTAGCACTACCGTCGGAACGCAGTGCACATTCCAAAGCAGTTATTGATGATTCTTTTCTTACTGTAGACATCACTTGATCAACACAAACTGTATTATTGCACCATCAGTGGTAGCCATTGACAAATCTCCGATGACGTAATGGTCTTAATCTTTGTAGAACTTTCTTCAGGATATGTATGGGCATGAGCGATATGAATGACACGATAATAACACTATTAACAACAGCTTTCTTTCTTAAAAGTCATGATTAAATTTAATTGGTGTTTTCCACGAGTAAAGGGCTAGCAAAGTAGTCACACAAGTCATATAGTTTAATAATAAAACTCTATCCCGACCGATGTATCGATTTTGGTCACTCCAGTGACCACAGATTGAAAACGTGACAGAAAATTGGCGTTACTTTCGATGATCTCATCATTAGCCAATTATAGGCCATCTGTCAGCTCTTTTCGTCATATCCCCCCCTCGGGAGAATTTTGTCAAGTTAGCTAATTTAGTATGCAAGCCACCGTAATGGCGGTCACCGTCGACGACATGTTTATTTAATAATAAATAAATAATAATAAATAAATATTTATATAGCGCCTATCCATGCCTGCTCTAGGCGCTGTACAATTCGCCAAAATGATCTGTACTAATCTTAATAATTAAAAATGTGCATTTAAGAAAGTAATAGAAAGTAAAAATCGCTAAGAATAATAAGTTTTCTTAAAAAGATGAGTTTTGAGTTTAGATTTAAAAGAACTTAGATTGTCACATGAGCGGATAGAAACAGGTAGACTGTTCCAAAGTTCAGGAGCGGAAACAGCGAAAGCTCGAGAACCATATGTCTTCAGGTAAAAATTTGTGGGGTTAAGAAGTAATAAGTGTGATGATCGGAGGATTCTGGAAGGTTGGTAGTACGCTACTAGATCTTGAATGTAGACAGGAGATTGTTGATGAAGAGCCTTAAAGGTAAGTAACATAATCTTGAATTTAATGCGTTCAGAAATAGGAAGCCAGTGTAATTCTTTCAGTATTGGAGTGATGTGGTCGTACTTTCGGGAACAGGTGATAAGTCGGGCAGCGGCGTTCTGAACAGACTGGAGCTTTTTTAAAGCACACTTCGGTACATTGTACAAAAGAGAGTTGCAGTGGTCGAGTTTGGAAGACACAAAAGCATGGACCAGGATCTCGGTGGTTTTCGTAGATAAGAATTTCCTTATTCGGGAGATGTTGCGCAGATGATAAGAGGCTGCTTTACAAATAGAACTGATATGCGGAAGCATAGTCATGGTACTGTCAAATATCACACCGATGTTTCTAGCAAATTGAGATGGCTGAATTATGTCTTGACCAAAACGGATTGGTGGTAGAGACTGCTGCGGGTTGTGTTTCGAGTATAGATAAAGAAGTTCCGTCTTGTCCTTATTCAGTTTTAGCTTGTTAAGAGACATCCACTTGTCAAGATCAGACAAACATTCCTCAATTTTTCCAACTGCATTAGTTAATTCGACGTCGTTGTTTGTTGAAAAAGAGATATATAACTGAGTATCGTCAGCGTAGAAGTGAAATTGCATTTCGTGGTACCGTAGAATGTCAGCCAGTGGTGCAGTATAAAGTAAGTACAGGATAGGCCCTAGGACCGAACCTTGGGGGACTCCACATTTAAGCTCACGAGACTGTGATTTTTTTGCATCGATTAAGGTAAATTGTGTGCGGTTTGTAAGATAGGAACGAAACCATTCAAGGGCAGTGCCACAGATTGAAAACTTGGATTTCAGTCTTGTTAGAAGAATGTCGTGATCAACAGTGTCAAAAGCAGCAGATAGATCAAGCAGCAGGAGTATAACACAGTGACGATCGTCAATGGCACGCAAAATATCATTGTGTACACGTACAAAATTGGGGCAAAATCTTTCGGAGATGGAAGTCAGGACATTTGTAAGGATACAGAAAGTAATTTGGGGCCGGTTGCTGGCTTCTAAGGCTGAATTTATCCAGAAGTAAGCTGTATTTTCGTTTTCGTGCCGAAAGCCGTGCGATGAAATGTTATCGGCTTGTTCTACTGTCTTGTTCTGTTTTTCTCTTGGTCTTTCTTGTAGCCCGCCGAGGCCAGTCTTTCGTCTAAATGAGTTGAAAAAAGTTCGAAAAAGATGTTTCCATTCAAGTTTAAGCTCTCAGGCGATAATTGTGGAGATTTTTGGGCGAAACGTTCGGCTTTGTTATGTTCGTGTTTTTCGGTTGCTATGGGCGACCGTTGCTTCCTTTGTTAGGTCAAGTCTGGGGAGTGAGGTCACAAAAAAATTCGAATTAATTCTGGTTTTGTTCGATTTCGCTGAAATTTTAACACGATAAGGCTGGATTGTTAACGAATAGATTTACCTTTTGCCGATGTGTGGTAGCTATTAACGCTGAAGTGTTATATCGCTTCGAAGTCAGGGTTTTGAAGAGATTTTTTTGCAACGTGTGGGTTCGGCGTGATTTTGTAATCGGAGGTTTTTGTTGACCCCGAAGGAAAAAATATCCGGAAAAGGTCATTTCATCGACGATTCAAAGGTATATAAATATGTATATGTTCCGAGCTAAATTTCTGCTGAAAAAATATAATTTTTGACGAACGCTGGGTTTTTAATTTTTTTCCCGCGAAAGTCAGTATCGGAGATGAGATTTATTAATGTTTCAACAGCTTTTGGCGAGTAAACATCACAGGTTGCGTGACTCAAAATTTGGCCGAGTGGAAGCTTGGGTCTGGTCGCCGACAAAACTGCGAAAAAAAAAAACCACGGGTAAACCATGAACCGCGCTCGGCCCATGGCCGCGCGGTTAATAAAAAAAAATAAACCAAGGGTAGAACATGAACCGCGCTCGGCCCATGGCCGCGCGGTTAACAACAGCATTTGGCTTCATTAACATAAACTAAAGCGGTAGGCAAGCACAAAGACGGACCGACCTTGAATGACCTCTGTTTCCCGCCTCTTCGTCGCGCTTTCGGAATATTAATTGCCAACGTACTAGTTGGTTGTCTTTAAAAGTGGACAAGACATATTTAAAATTTAGAAACGTTCTCTGTTTAAAATAGTTGACAAATAGTGAATAAAAAGCGCGATCGCTGAAATAACTACGGTAACAAGTGTGAACTAGAAAAAATTAAAATTAAAAACAAGAAGATACTTGCGAGGAAATAAAATGCAAATATGGAGTTCATAAAAGAATAGTATATTGTCTAAGTAATTGTGGTATGCCTGGATTCCAAAGTCTTCCTCACGCGAAAATTTCCCACGTCAATTCGTCAGAAATTACACATTCTTATTGCACTCTGATAACGTGTCCGCCTGGAAAATATTTATTCAAGAATAAACGCGCAGCTAAAAATATTTTATTCAAGACTACAACTGTGATTTAAATAGGAATTGTCTGGAGTTAATGCTTATTATCTTTTTATATAAGTTCCTTATCTTTCCCGCTGTTATTCGACTTAAGGGTCCCTGGCACAATCCGTTAAAAACGGCACGCAACAATTTGAACCAAACGAAGTGTTTAATATCGACATAGTGGTTTGCTTGTCACAGACACCCCAATGCTAGCGCCCTGACTGCCATAGTCGCTGCATAGTAAAGTTTTGACTTTGTGCCGATATTTAATAAATGCTACCTTTTATCTGTTTATTTCTTAGGACGTTTCGTGACCTTTTACTGACGCTTTTGGTGTCGGTGTGTAGATTTCGGAATAGTTCGTTATCTGAGGTCTATTTTAGGATCTAGTTACTGGTATATTGAGTTGCACTCAAGTGCAGCTCTTTATCGCGCGACTAGACACACAGTTATCGTGATTCGCCAGCATTTTAATGTCTGTGCGAACTACTCAACTGAATAGCTCTCCGTCAAACAACTGGTTTGTTTACTTACATTTATCCGTTTAGGTGCCTTGAGAGTCTTGAGCTTCAAGGTTGTCGTTTTCTCTGGGGAGTCAGGATTAGATGACAAGAATTAATCAAATTAACTAACATGATCACGAATGTCATGCATGCAATATGTCCTAGCCTCGGTGATTTCGCTCACTGGATTTCAAAGTAAGAGAGAAGAAATAATCTTGTTTCATGTAAGTACACCAAATTTTCCTGAATAACTACCGTTGTAACAAACCACATGTATACAGTATGTGTAACTACCGAACGGTCACGCTTTATTTTAACTATTTTTATCCATTATTGCAGACTTTGGCCCATACCTTGTAGTTGTTAACTTTCCCTTGGTGGTTGACTTCAGAACACAAAACCATATCCAAGGAAAGGCCGGCCTGTGAAGTTAAGCGCGAATCGCTCAATGAGGGTTCATGTCGTCGGTGCTTATACGATTGTGGTTTAGGAAAAGAAAAATTCAACCGACACAGCTAAATAATACATACTTGTGGAATTAAGATGCTCATTCCAAAAGAAGAAGACTGCAGCCTAGAACAGCATCAAAATTTGTCGACTGATAGGGCATGCTAGACTTTCGATCAACAAGGAACGTGAAAGCCCTTTGAAGTGTATACCATCTAACGACTTCTTCAAATTTAAGGCGCGTAAAAAAACAATTGTTGTATAATTCTTTGAATTTGACATGACCTCTTCGAGTTTTCTCGGAAAATAACGGGTCATTGAGCTCAACCATTGGCCACAATAATCACCTGTCAATCAAATCCATTTATATGTTGACCATTTTGTATCGCAACGTGACGTTGGAGTGTCTCTGGCTGTGAATTCGTCCATGTCATGTTGTTCTGCTATGTATATGTGAGGATCATCAGGATCACGGTCTAGGTGGGATCGGATTTTGTCGTCCCTTTTTAAATGTAATATTTGTTTGTTGTATTTTTTTGTCTCCAGCACTAAAGATTGGGATACAATACTGCCAAAGCAAAATGCAGTGAAAAGAATATACATGATTACATCCCCCCGGGGGGACCGGGGGCAGACGGGGAAGCCCTTTCTGCCTGTTTGGACGGCGACGCTGTTTGATTTGTGCCCTGCTGGTCTGCGCGTTCTGTCAAGTTTGAATTACACGCCAATGTGCTTCTATTGTGAGACTCCCTTGTTTCCCTTAAGTGAAGACGGTTCTGTCGACATCTAGCGCCATCTTCAGTACTCATTTCGTACAAAGCCCGAGTGATACAGGTTTGTCCACCCTCGCTTTGACACCAAGCTGAAGTTGTCTGCCAATTCACTGCCAATTCGCCACCTGCCAATTCGACCGGCTGAAACTGTCTGCCAATTCGATTTAAAATTCAGTAGTGGAAATTAGAACATAAAATCATTTAAATATCTTTACCAATTGCTCAAAAACAATTTCTAGCTGCATTGAAAGCTATTAATTTGCGCCAAACGCTCACGTAAATTTCTAAAAAGATGCTGTAAATATCCTTTGTTCAGAAGTGAATAACTCGTTGCGTGACTTTTCAATTGACACCAACGTGGTATCGTTTGAAAGCTTACCGTCTTATTAGTCCACCTCAACGACTTCTACACCCATCTCAACGCAATTACTATCGAAAAATTGCACCCGAACATCGTGCTTTAACAACACACACACTTGTACTGGCTTTTCCGGAAGTGAATAACTCGTCACGTGACTTTTTAATTGACAACAATTTGGTATCATTTTAAAGCTTACCTTTTTGTAAGTCCATCTCAACGGCTTCTACACCCATCTCAACGCAATTACTATCGAAAAATTGCACCCGAACATCGTGCTTTAATAACACACACACTTGTACTGGCTTTTCCGGAAGTGAATAACTCGGCACGTGACTTTTCAATTGACAACAACTTGGTATCATTTCAAAGCTTACCGTATTGTAAGTCCATCTCAACGGCTTCTACACCCATCTCAACGCAATTACTATCGAAAAATTGCACCCGAACATCGTGCTTTAATAACACACACACTTGTACTGGCTTTTCCGGAAGTGAATAACTCGGCACGTGACTTTTCAATTGACAACAACTTGGTATCATTTCAAAGCTTACCGTATTGTAAGTCCATCTCAACGGCTTCTACACCCATCTCAACGCAATTACTATCGAAAAATTGCACCCGAACATCGAACACTTGTACTGGCTTTTCCGGAAGTGAATAACTCGTCGCGTGACTTTTCAATTGACACGAACTTGGTATCATTTTAAAGCTTACCGTATTGTAAGTCCATCTCAACGGCTTGTAGATCCATCTCAACGCAATTACTATCGAAAACTTTCACCCGAACATTGTGCTTTAATAACACACTCACTTGTACTGGCTTTTCCGGAAGTGAATAACTCGTCGCGTGACTTTTCAATTGACACGAACTTGGTATCATTTTAAAGCTTACCGTATTGTAAGTCCATCTCAACGGCTTGTAGATCCATCTCAACGCAATTACTATCGAAAACTTTCACCCGAACATTGTGCTTTAATAACACACTCACTTGTACTGGCTTTTCCGGAAGTGAATAACTCGTCGCGTGACTTTTCAATTGACACGAACTTGGTATCATTTTAAAGCTTACCGTATTGTAAGTCCATCTCAACGGCTTCTACACCCATCTCAACGCAATTACTATCGAAAAATTTGACCCGAACATCGTGCTTTAATAACACACACACTTGTACTGGCTTTTCCGGAAGTGAATAACTCGTCTCGTGACTTTTCAATTGACACGAACTTGGTATCATTTTAAAGCTTACCGTATTGTAAGTCCATCTCAACGGCTTGTAGATCCATCTCAACGCAATTACTATCGAAAACTTTCACCCGAACATTGTGCTTTAATGACACACTCACTTGTACTGGCTTTTCCGGAAGTGAATAACTCGTCGCGTGACTTTTCAATTGACACGAACTTGGTATCATTTTAAAGCTTACCGTATTGTAAGTCCATCTCAACGGCTTCTACACCCATCTCAACGCAATTACTATCGAAAAATTGCACCCGAACATCGTGCTTTAATAACACACACACTTGTACTGGCTTTTCCGGAAGTGAATAACTCGTCACGTGACGTTTCAATTGACAACAACTTGGTATCATTTTAAAGCTTACCGTATTGTAAGTCCATCTCAACGGCTTCTACACCCATCTCAACCCAATTAATTTTTAAAAGAAAAGCGCAAGATCTTTCCAGGCAGATTTAATATTTCCATCGCATGGCTTGTTGAGTTTCAAGACAAAATGGAAACCGTACTAATTAGCGGTATCCACGTTGCTGTTTGTAATCAGTATTAGTGGAAATAGCGTGAGATGGTGATTACGAAACTTGGGAAGAGAACATTATCATCAACGACCATCAACCGTGGGCTTTCAGCTGACAGGAGCGAACGATTGATGCCACCGCCGCCCTAAATCAGTTGTTTACCTTGCCATTTGACCGACGATTGTTATCATACAGGCATTCCCATTGCCAACATCGCTATCGATGAAAACTAAAAATTCAACACTTGTGATAGCGTTAAATAAGTTTATCTTCTTTTGCTTTCAAGTTTATTCTGTTTCCACAGGGGTAAGAGCGGTTCTCATTTTTTTCCCTTTTTTTTTTAAATTATACCTTTGGTTGTCTAGTTAAATTGACCGTCAACGTTTATTCTTATTTCTATCGGGAACAACATACTTTGGTAAATTGTCCATTCAAGTGTCCTCTTTAACTGTTCTGTTAAAACACAAATACTTTCCCCAATCAAAATAAATAAAATCATAAATATACCGAACTGTTTGTCTTTCCGTTGTTGGATGCAATGTTAAAGAGCAATCGAAGCAAGCAAGCACACGAATGACAATAATGTAAAGAATAAGGACTGTCCACTTGATTGCCGGATTCGGATAACACTCAGGTCCAGAATAATGCCACGAAAGGTACGTATAACTCTTGTTCTAATTCTATAACTAGCTTTTCTAATGGGGTACCACCTTCTTTGCAATTCTTTTACAACAGAAATCCAGGGCCCACCACGCTCTTGATTACCAGCGGTTGGCTCAGTTGATAGCAGAGACTGGGCTTCCAAATGAAACCCGCATGGCTGCAGGACTGAAGGAAGGGTCATACTGGCAAAAAATCGCCACCGAATATGTCAATGGTCCTCCAGAGCAGGGAATGATAAAAGCAATTTATAACCTCTGGCGATTCACCTTTTTTGTTAAGTTGGTGACCGAAATGTTACAAGTAAAGGTAAGATACGAAAACATTAATAAGAATCACGAGGTTTTGTCGTGACCTCCTTGAACTCTCAATAATGATCTTTAAATTGATACGATTGTAATTAGTGACAAGACCGACTAAGGGGAGGGGTGTAGGAAGAATGTTGGAAAAAATTGAACAAAAAAAATAAGCGGCAAAGAAAACCTTCAAAGTGATGCAAATGTGCTAGATCAGCCAAATGTAAGTCCGTAAAACAAAACTTAAAATAGAAATGTGGTGAAAAATCTGAAATATATTCACCTATTTGCATGTACCTTTTCAGGGTAGTAACAAATATCCCAAAGATGCAGAAAGTCGGGTCGGGGACAAAGTTAAAAAGTGCAAGGATCCGGTCAGTTTATTTCTTAATATTGTTCCATGCTACGCTTTGTTTGCGAGTACATTTTAATAATTTTTCAGTTCTGTATGGCATTGAATGGGATTCCCTCGTTGAAGAAAAGAAGCAGAGAAGGGAGCTTGCCAAGGTCCAGAGAAGAAGCAATCGTAAACAGCCTACACCCAAGAGACTGTTACGTTCGAAAGGAAAACCCCAAATTGATTCCCCTATTTAACGGTGTTTAGTTTCATCTAACGCGCGCTCAATGGTTGAAATCAGAACGTACTCTGCCTTTCCGTTTTCTTTCCAATAATTTTTCTTCTTACTGACATTACAAAAAATACAAAAATATACCGCTGACCAATAAAAGTTATGTCTATGTTTTAGAAAGCCCGTTAAGATGGGTTTAAAAGCCGTTTAGACGGACTAATAAGATGGTGAGTTTTACAGTGATACCAAGTTGGTATCAATTGAAAAGTCATGTGACGAGTTATTCCCTTCCAGAAAAGCCAGTACAAGTGTGCATGTTATCAAAGCACAATGTTCGGGTGAAAGTTTTCGATAGTAATTGCATTGAGATGGATGTACAAGCCGTTGAGATGGACTAATAACGCGGTAAGCTTTAAACTGATACCAAGTTGCTGTCAATTGAAAAGTCACGTGACGAGTTATTCACTTCCAGAAAAGCCGGTACAAGTGTGTATGTTATGTTAAAGCAGGAGGTTCGGGTGAAATTTTTCGATAGTAATTGCGTTGAGATGGGTGTAGAAGCCGTTGAAATGGACTTACAATACGGTAAGCTTTGAAATGATACAAAGTTGTTGTCAATTGAAAAGTCACGTGACGAGTTATTCACTTCCAGAAAAGCCAGTACAAGTGTGTGTGTTATTAAAGCACGATGTTCGGGTGCAATTTTTCGATAGTAATTGCGTTGAGATGGGTGTAGAAGCCGTTGAGATGGACTTACAATACGGTAAGCTTTAAAATGATACCAAGTTGCTGTCAATTGAAATCTCACGTGACGAGTTATTCACTTCCGGAAAAGCCAGTGCAAGTGTGTATGTTATGAAAGCACGATGTTCGGGTGAAAGTTTTCGATAGTAATTGCGTTGAGATGGGTGTAGAAGCCGTTGAGACTGACTTACAATACGATAAGCTTTAAAATGATACCAAGTTGCTGTCAATTGAAACGTCACGTGACGAGTTGTTCACTTCCGGAAAAGCCAGTACAAGTGTGTATGTTATGAAAGCACGATGTTCGGGTGCAATTTTTCGACAGTAATTGCGTTGAGATGGGTGTAGAAGCCGTTGAGGTGGACTAATAAGACGGTAAGCTTTCAAACGATACCACGTTGGTGTCAATTGAAAAGTCACGCAACGAGTTATTCACTTCTGAACAAAGGATATTTACAGCATCTTTTTAGAAATTTACGTGAGCGTTTGGCGCAAATTAATAGCTTTCAATGCAGCTAGAAATTGTTTTTGAGCAATTGGTAAAGATATTTAAATGATTTTATGTTCTAATTTCCACTACTGAATTTTAAATCGAATTGGCAGACAGTTTCAGCCGGTCGAATTGGCAGGTGGCGAATTGGCAGTGAATTGGCAGACAACTTCAGCTTGGTCGCTTTGACGGCCTCGTTAGCCAGTCTACAAGGGGGAATTAAACGCACCGTATCTCACTTAGCTGAAGGTGTCTGCCAATTCTCTGCCAATTCGCCATCTGCCAATTCTACCGGCTGAAACTGTCTACCAATTCGATTTAAAATACAGTAGAGGAAATTAGAACATAAAATCATTTAAATATCTTTACCAACTGTTAAAAAACATTTTCTATCTGCATTCAAAGCTATTAATTTGCGCCAAACGCTCCCGTAAATTTGTAAAAAGATGCTGTGAATATCCTTTGTTCAGAAGTAAATAACTCGTTGCGTGACTTTTCAATTGACACCAACGTGGTATCGTTTTAAAGCTTACCATCTTATTAGTCCATCGCAACGGCTTCTACACCCATCTCGACGCAATTACTATCGAAAAATTCCACCCGAACATCGTGCTTTAATAACATACACACTTGTACTGGCTTTTCCGGAAGTGTATAACTCGTCACGTGACTTTTCAATTGACACCAATTTGGTATCATTTTAAAGCTTACCGTATTGTAAGTCCATCTCAACGGCTTTTACACCCATCTCAACGCAATTACTATCGAAAAATTTGACCCGAACATCGTGCTTTAATATAATATACACACTTGTGCTGGCTTTTGTGGAAGTAAATAACTCGTCACGTGGCTTTTCAATTGACACCAACTTGGTATCATTTTAAAGCTTACCTTTTTGTAAGTCCATCTCAACGGCTTCTACACCCATCTCAACGAAATTACTATCGAAAAATTTCACCCGAACAAGGTGCTTTAATAACATAAACACTTGTGCTGGCTTTTCTCTGGAAGTAAATAACTCGTCACGTGACTTTTCAATTGACAGCAACTTGGCATCATTTTAAAGCTTGCCTTATTGTAAGTCCATCTCAACGTCTTCTACACCCATCTCAACGCAATTACTATCGAAAACTTTCACTCGAACATCGTGCTTTAATAACATACACACTTGTACTGGCTTTTCCGGAAGTGAATAACTCGTCACGTGACTTTTCAATTGACACCAACTTGGTATCATTGTAAAACTTACCATCTTATTAGTCCGTCTGAACGGCTTTTACACCCATCTTAACGGGCTTTCTAAAACATAGACATAACTTTTGGTCAGCGGCATATTTTTGCATTTTTCTTAATGTCAGTAAGAATAAAAATTATTGGAAAGAAAACGGAAAGGCAGAGTAGGTTCTGATTACAACCATTGAGCGCGCGTTAGATGCAACTAAACACCGTTAAATAGGGGGATCAATTTGGGGTTTTCCTTTCGAGCGTAACAGTCTCTTGGGTGTAGGCTGTTTACGATTGCTTCTTCTCTGAACCTTGGCAACCTCCCTTCTCTGCCTCTTTTCTTCAATGAGGGAATCCCATTCAATGCCATACGGTGTCTTGGTTGGCACATTTATCCCCAGACCGATCCCTGTCGCCATCTCGTACGAGCACTTTTCCAAGTCCATAATGATTTTCGTCACTGCCTCAAAAACAAGAACGGTACTGACATAATAGCACTGGTCCGGGATATATTCCGGCAAGTCGTACTTCAAAAAAGTATCCATACATGCCATAAGTGGGACAAAGCCTTTTCTTTCAGGAGGCGTGCTGAACGCAGTGCTTAAGAACTGAAGCAGTGTTTGTCACACCTGAATCGTCTTGATGTTTCAGTTAGTTTTGGAGGGGTCAATCCCGGGGGTAGCTCCCACATAAAACGGACGGGAATGCTCGTCGGAAATTTTGAAAAGAACTCCTAAAAGTTACCAAGATCTTGTTTTGTGGGGGTGGCGTGATATGGTTTTCACCCCCAAGAGGTACCGATTCTAAAACAACACATAATCTCCTGTCATATTTTGAGACCTTTAGAGGCTGAACCCCTAACCGCGTTTTTATTCCCTAAAAGGCACGGGTAGCACCCCGGTCCTTTTTATATGGGAGTTCCCTCCCCCTCCCCCCCCCCCCCCCCCCATCGCCTGCGTTGCACTATACCGGCGGTTTAGACTGTCTGCGACGCAGGCTACTTCCGCGGGGATCAATGTTATGCTTATGGTCAGCTAGAGTCAGAGTAATTAGAGTTTAGTTAATAGTTATTAATTAGTATTAATTGTGTTTACAATGTAGAGATATATCTGACAAATGCATATCATTGTCTGATTGTGGCTCTGTACACAGATTGAGTCACACACATACATGTTTGCCTTACATGGTGTCACTCATTATGATATAGTCACGCATTGGTCAACTTATACTTGAAAGTATAAGTTGAGGTCGGCACAGACTAGGGAGCATGTTGCAGGGACATGAAGCGATTGACAAATTGCAGCAACAGTTTTCCTTGTGTGACATGCCTGTTTTTGCGAAAACGTTTTGTTGCGGGGACAAACTTTTGTCCTCGCAACATCTTGCATGAAATTCAGCTGGTCTGAATTCGTGCCTCTTGAAGTAGTGACAAAATGACCTCAATTTTCAGTGTCGCATCGTGTACACTAATCTTGCAAACTGTGTCCACTACGACACATTTTTGTGACTCAATCCGCTTCGTGTGCACCAGCTTGCGTGCTGTCCCTACCCGGGGGGGGCACTGCCATATATGGGCTATATAGGTATGTGCCGCTGTGAAGGGTATGGTTTTCAAGCAGTTTAGTCTAGGATAGGGTATATAAATCTGAGCGTTTGGGTCTAGAATAGGGTATCATTTTTCACAAAACTGACTATTTGGTTGAAGATTTTATCTAGGCTAAGGAAACCAGTAATTGCCACTCAAAAATATAAAAAAAAAATCAAATCAGCAAGTTTAAATTTACGCAAATCAGCCTCAACAGTATCGATAGATGGGGGATTTGGGGGAGTTTACTCTAGTATAGGGTAGCAAAATTCAGCTGAACTAGCTCTGGTATAGGCTAAGCTTCCAGGGTCCCAGCAACACATGCCACCCAGAAATTCCCAAAGTACCTCCCCCGGGTGTCCCTGCAACATGCGTCTCATAAGTACACACGAAGGGGCTAGTCTTCGCTTTAACACGTCCCTACAACTTGTCCGCTAGTGTTTGCCGATCTTAACCAATGCTTGTTCCAGAGTTTTCTTCAAGGGTTCAAAATCTAATAACGTTTTGATGACCACTGGTGCCCGCTTTTTTTGTTAACTGGCGACGTTTTGCTTGACAGAGAGGAAGGCTTTGAACTGTAGCAGGCTTAATAGATCTTGTTTGAGCCGCTAATAGATTAAGCTTTTCCTCTATAACGAATAAATAAATAGATACAGTTTGATTTCTAGTTAATGCAACGCTTGATTATTTAAAGAGATCGAGCTACCAGCGAGATTTCCCAGCAATCAGCCAAGCTCATGTACGTTGGTTGTGTGTTGGCTCTTCAAACAGCACTTAACTTGGTCTTGTGGATAAACCGCTGTTCAACAGTCTGGTAAATTGCCAAATCCGTTTTATGTGCTGGATAGTTTTTCCATTAGATCAAGGTATCGGGAAAGTAATAATCATTTTTTTTTTTTTTTTTTTTTTTTGTATGTTTGGCCTTCTTTTCATTGTATATCGGTAACTTAATTTTACTTTATGAATAAACAAATTATCCAGGATTGTCCTACACTTTATGTTTTCGCACTTGCCGTGTTTTCTTCAGTTTTGTGCCCAGGCAGGCCCTAGGGTATGTATTACGCATGCGTAGGAAGATAACTGAAGTGTAGAGATATACGTTATTGATTACTAACTTAAGCAGAGACAATTTGCTATTTTTTGTTTTACACAAAAAATTCTTGTATTTTAAACCTTACAAAAAAATATTTGAATTTTGTAAGACTTGGTGGGGAGGAGGGGGGTGGGGATAGGGGGTGTACTCGCTTGACTCGTAACTCACGGCTATGCGGCCCGCACAAAATTCCAAAGAATTAAGCGTCTGTCCACAGAGTGGTGTGCGTGTAATTTACAAAAATAAGATTTCACATAATGAATATGGCTAATATAAGGTGTTACGATCCACCAAGAATTTTTCTGTCACGTCATGGTCGAGGCAAGTCACGTGATACATCACAGTGTTGGAGGAAGACACGTGCGTGGCCTTCAATGTTCACGTGCGCTGAGCCGATAACAATCATCGACAGTTTTGGTTTAGCAGCCAGTAAGTTCGTTTCACACACACACACACACACACACACACACACACACAATGGACATCGTTGAAATACGGCTAGTGCTGAAAAATTCTTGAAGAATTCTAATTGCCATTAAGTAGTGCTGAATCTGTGTCGAGGTTTGACACTCTCGGGAACGTTTCCTCGGAAATCGTTCTGACTGAGTTTGTTTTGTTTGTGTTTTCATTTTGGTTTTGTGTTGTTTTACTGTGGTTTTTCTAGGGGTGGGGCGGGCGGGAAGGTGGTGAGTGGGATACCAATTCGCGGCGGTGAACATGCTTGAATCGTAAAATATAAAAGCCTTTAATAAGAAGCCAACCAACGCTTCCAGTTTTGGTTGAGTTTTTCGCTTTGTTTGGTACGTCTAGTTGGTTTTTACTTTAATTGAAAAGTCGTGTTTGAAGCTTTCTACTCTAAGTACATGGAATGCTGAAACCTGCTATCCATCCAGGACTGGTTTAAAGAGAAGCCTGGTTTAATGTCTTCCGGTGGAGACTTCTCTACTGCTGAGTTTATTTCGTACACTAATTAATTAATGTTGCTTGTATTTAAGCAGTCGAGTGTCTGGTTTTCATTGTCATTTTCGAATGGAGTGCTATTTAGTCTTAGTGTTTTATTAAAATTTTGCGAGCATATTCCAATAACAAGGTAAATAAAAAGGATTAATCAAGTCTTTGTGTTCTCTAGTATTAATGTGTCAACGGCTTATTAAAATAAGGTTGTTTCTCTATTGGAGTAACTTCTGATTCGACTTAGAGCGTGGCTTGGTTCAGCTGACCTATCTGTCACAAATTTCCCCAGGCGAGTCTGAGTACAAGTGTTTGTTTTCAGACTTCTACTTCCCGCTGGAGCCCAAGGCCTTTGAATATGTCAATCCGCGAGGTGTCCAGCGAGATTGGAGACCTCGAAACGACACTTTTCGGACACGTGGTTGGTAAAACCGCTGTCATCTTTGTCATCCTAACAGACAAAGGTGAAACACAACTGTCGACTTGTGGAATTGTCGCTTCACCTGGACGCTGTTGCTTCTGTCGCCGAGGTCGGCGGTTGTGTAAGAGCGAACGCGCTGCTCTTCTAAAGTCCGGCATCCTGAATGAATACAAAATTGGATTCACCAGCGAGTTGCCAAAGTTGAAAAAACTCAGCCCGTTCAGAAACCAACTGTTCATGCTTTTACCGTGAGCAAAGTACAGCACACCAAGTACAACCATTGGCAGATAAGCAACAAGAGAAAGTGCCGACGCAATAGACAAGGTGATGGTTAGTTTGCGCTCTCTGTCCAACCTACGATGGATGCGTCTTCGCATCCTTAAGAAGATGGCGGTGTACGAGACACAGATCACAAGTAACAAAAGGCAAAGGTAAGGCAGCCAGGTGTACAGGGTACCCAGCGCTGACAGAACTACAAAGCGTGCGATGATGTATAAAACTGAGCTGATAATAGGCAGTGTCCAAACGACGAGGATAAACAGCTGAAAACGGGCTCTAGAAGTAGCACGGTGTCGCCATAGACACAAGGTGGCGTACAGCCTTTCCAGAGATATGGCGGTCAAATTTGAAATCGAGGCCAGGTTTGTGAAAATGTCAATCGCAAGGAACGCATTGAATCCGTGGTAAGATGTCCTCGAGTGCCAGAGGTTTCCCAAACCTAACTGGTAAATCCACATCGGTAAACTGAATGAACCAATGAACAGGTCAGCAATTGCCAGGCTCATGATAAGATACGAGCTTGGTTTTCTAAGGCGGGCATCTCTTGCGAAGATGATGACCGTCAAAAGGTTTCCCGTCACTATGACAACAGTTTCAGCTGCAAACACAGTACACCAGACAGTGACTTCAAGCTTGGATGAAGTGTTCGAAGCGTTTTGATCAGAAACACGCGACTGTGGAGAAGAGTTCTGCATTCACTATTTTTCCTACCTGGAAGGGGAAACAAAAATAGTTAAGTGGCTTGCGTTTGTAGCAGATATAACGCGCGCTTTGATTGGCTTATTCTAGGGCATTATTCTCCCCTAAAGCCCACGAACCGATTACTGGCCTGCAAAAACAAAGCAAAAAGCCATATAACAAACAACTCGAACGTTCGGTCTTTGCGAGAAAATCTCAAACCTCGGCCTTGCTGTATTAACCTCGCTATCACTCGGTCAATACGGCAAGGTCTCTGATTGAGATTTTCCCGTAAAGACCTCACTCTTGGTTAATAAGTAGTGGATAATAAACTAGACTAGTTTCATTTTTTTTGATAGTCTACTGTACTTACAAAGTCATTCAAACGACCGCAACTCCAATTCATTTGCGGTCTTTTCGCCTTGTTTAGCGGGGGAGGGCCTTGCTTTTCCCCGCCCAGCCCACGCGAAATGAAAGAAAGCTGAGGGAGGATTCTAAGTAGGATAAAACCTAACTTCCTTTCGCTAAAAAAAGTTCTTCATCATTGTTGAAAACTCCACGACACGGGATTACATTATGATTTCCTCTCAGTATATCATGTGCAGGTGGTGTTTTGAAAGGGTAAGCAGTTTGCGTGGATGGACAGGACTGTCACCTTAAAAAACATTGCAATTATCTCATTGTATTCGTTGTCAAAACTTATTTGTTTCATCTTACTAAAAGCAGCCCATGAAGTCTTTTTACTGTGACATATTTTTGCCACATTGATTCACACTTGCCAATAGGCCCTTTCAAGTACAACGCACCTGTCGCAAAGATATAGATTACAAAAAAAGAAGGAAGATCTAGATAAAAATGAAGGAAAAAGGATATCTGTCGTTCCCTTTAGCTAATAACGTTGTCAGTGTTCCAATTTCATGCAAATGTGAAATTTGTCATGATGGCTTTTTCTTTGATAAACTGTCAAGCAATTTTCAATAGGACAAAAGCAAGCTAAAAAAAGCTAAAGCATAAATTGAAGCAATTATCTCTTTACATTTGCTATAAAGTTATCCAAACTATCTTTAGAACTGTTCACATGATTGCCAAGAAATGTTCATTCGCAATTTGAGTAAGGCTCGTGGCGAGAGCTTTCACATTGTGCCGTTAATTGCTTTTTATGATCTTTGCGTACAATTATTAAGGCTGGTGTAAAGCAAGGTTTGTTTCACATAGATAGACACCCCATGATTATGAAGATTTCCCAAGTGTTTTACAGTAAAATGTTCCAAATGCCTTTAAAATGCCTTAAAATGCCTAAATGAAATGCACGACTCGTCGAAAACTTGATTAAACATATGATTGTCTAAGGTAGCGGGAAGAGGGGAAAACTCAAATTTCTGAATCCAGTACTTTAAAGAGTAGTTTTTAATTAAGTAATGTTAGTAGTCTGAGAAGATTATCAGGATTAGAACTTGCGTTTTCTAAACCATAATTGCTGCGGAGCGATCGTAGCGAGCGAGCAGCAACATAATCAGGATTTAAGAAGAATATATAGAAGGGGGTACGAATTCTCGAATTCATCACTTTTTACCAGAATGCATTGCAGTTAACCAGACTGCACTGCGCCACTTTTACTGGAGTGCATTGCGCCACGAACAACACGAGGATGTCATACTCGTCGAGCCGTCGTCCTTTTTCGCATGGATTCCACTGAGAAAGTTTGCTCTGATTTACCTGTAAAGCGATGTGAAGGAGATCGTGCTTGACTTTCACAACTCTTGCTATGCAGTATGTGAAAGTTTGTAAATCTGGACGATTAATTGTGACATCTTAATCTTAGTATGTCATTTCTTAGCAGTCTCGCCTCCTTCGCCGAATTCTTAAATGAAGAGAAATCGTCGTTACTAAAACCTGTAGAATAATTAAAACAAAGGAAAACCGTGGAACACGCTGATTTCATAAATGCTGCAATCTATTCCTTTTCATCGAAACATGACTTTAAGCTAAAGCTTGAGCATTTTCACACATCGCGGTGGAAACATTCTCGACACAGTCTGTGTTCTTCTGTCGAGTTCTAGAGATATTTAATGCGTGCCAGTACAGAATTTATAAGTTAGATTTCTGCTCCTACAATTTCCACATCTTTCGATTTTCGCGATCTGGTAAAGGGGAGGCTGATGTGTATCGTTTTATGCCCAAACATACTTCAGATCACAATGTGCTTTTTTATCTCGATCCTTTGTCACACCTCGCCATCGATGCGTCATCATGCATGAAGTTGATGCATACAACGACAGATTTTAAGTGACACCACGATTTGACACTACTTTGAGAAATAACAGTTAATGTAAGTCTTGGAACGCGTAGATAAATGAATCACGGCGTTAAATATGTCACAATCAACAGAATGTGCCGCAGCATTACTATCTTTTAGATACCCTAGTTTATATAGAGAAACGATGGTAAATAATTGCTTCATAACAAAAAGCTCAAAATTGCAACGAAAGGTTCTTTCAAAAGCTGTTTACTGAATTTGTCTTCACGAGAAAAAGGAAATGTACTTTTTGATATCATATTAAGTTTTCTTAACCTTATCTTTCTTGTGTATAACAATTATTTGTAGTTTGGATAAAAACATAAGGATCCTACCCACCTTGAAAACGAGAGTGTTTGTGAGCTGTCAGTGTTACTGCAAGAGGCACAATAACCGTTTTTAAGACAAACTTTGCCGGAGTTAACACCAAAAAATATAAATATGACGGCAACTTCAGATACTTTCCAAAACGCGTGAATTGAGACAGGAATATGAGATGCTGGTAACCGCGATCAAGACCCCATTAATGGCTTCCTGTCTACATTGTGTATTCAACTTACTACACAATAATTGTCAATGCGGCTGACAGTGTGTTTAAATTAGAATCTTTTACCGGCTGTTTCCAGGTTTGGACCACTCAGGAACGTTCTCTGAAACACTTCCGGTCAATCACACGGACAGTGAGTCACGGTGCCGTTCCTTTTATCTGCGATCGAAACATGGCGTTTCGACAACTACTTTTCCCCATTATCGGATGCAAAAGAGCAAATAAACGGAGTAGGCAGTTGATATACAGTATTAACCCTTTACCTCCTAAGAGTGCAAATTGCCACACAAGGTCATAACTTTGTGAATATTTGATAGATTTCTATGAATTTTTGCCATGAAAATTGTCTTGTGAAGATCTGCTCATTGAAGTCATAAAATTTTGACCCCCTCCCATCCAAGACATGGTTGACCACCCCCAGAAGTTTTTAGTTTCTTTTTTGGGATGCAAATGGAATGCAAGACTTGTTTCATATCAAGCTATGTACTAAGAGCTGCTAAATAATTAGGCTATAGTTTAGGGGTATACCTCATATAGTAGAAGACTGACACATTTTTGAAGTCGTTCGTTTTCCCATTTTAAAGCAATTTCTCTCAAAATGTCTACCTCCTTCATAGCTGTTGATGTCAATTCTTAATTAAGCTGATTAGTAGCTTTCTGAAATGGCATATTATACACAGGCAGAGTGTCTTTATTTGCCGATTTGGGAATAACGGCCGTTCGCCTTAGGGGGTAAAGGGTTAAGAAAATTCTAAACGTGAAAATGCGAATAATACGACAAATAATGTTCGCTAATTACACAAAAGGGTTTGCTCGAATGGCGTCATCTCGGGTGTCAATGTTGTTAACTGGTCTCGTATTTTTGATGAAGAGCATTCAACAAATGACTGAGACATTCACTGAGATATCCCCAATGGATTTTCTTCGCGTCGACTCTCTCGACCAACACTCTTCCTTTCGTTTTTTACTCCCTGCGTTTCGCGTTGTTCCGTCCAACTCGGTTGTTTCGAATTCCTTGGCTTTTTTTGAACTCGAAACTATTTCCCTTAGGATACTTCGAACTATTTGTTTCTCTTGAGTGATTATAATTATAGAGCTTCAACACTTTTAGCTACTTATCAATAACACTTTCCGTCTTTGAGAGTAGCGCAGAATATTCGGTTTTTCTAGCCGAGGCTGAATATTAGGCTGGAAATATTCTTGTGAATATTCTTAGATTATAGCGTATGGCATGTCTGTTGTCGAACATATTTGGTGTCTGGTAATGGTGTTGAAGTGGTTTTGGGGCCTGCCGGCGGGCATTAGAGCCTGTTATCACGCTCATAACGTAAGAATTTTATACGGTGTGGTTAAAAAACATATAATTGTATTGTGTTTACAAATTTTTATCACACATTATTACATGGCTGTGTCTTACACTACCGAATTCACGAATTTGATTGGCTGAAATATTGATATTGAAAGCTGTCTAGATTTTCCCATCTATGGACCAGCATCTAGACCTGTAATGTTTTGCGGTTAAAAAGTTGCAAACTAAAATGCCAAAATATCGACTATTTTCTTCTAACAATATTTATTTATGGCAGTACCAAAAAGCCTGATGAGAAAAAAAAAGTGTAGAAGACGAGCAAACGTTCGCAGAATTAAGTTCGGCTCATCGCCGTTCGCAAGAAAAATGACTCAGCTGGCACAGATCGGTTACACTGGACGAATTAAATTGTTCTTGTTTGCCATATAATAAACATCTTATTAACCGAGCTTAGTCGGTCTGTATGGGAGAGTCTTGTCCTCGGTTGTGTGTACAGACCTCACTGCGTTCGGTCTCTACTCACGACCTCGGTCAAGATTCTTCTATACAGACCTCCTGCTCGGTAATTATAAGAGTTAGAAATTATACTCTTTTCAAAATCTAAGCCTCGGGCTTATTTTGAAAATATCCTTAAAATTTCGCAAATTTGTGCCTCGATATTCTCATAAGACACTTCTTGTGAAAAAAGAAAGAGTGTATTATCAATTGCCCGCCAGAGGCTGTTTCGGAAAATTTTCGTTTTCCTAAATCCGCGATCTTTTTGGTCAGCACCCAATTCGCGGCTCCCGGTCTGTATCATGTATGGGGACACAAATGCCCTTTGAGCTCGTCACGCACGATCAGACAGTGTGCGTAGTATTCTTCGGTCATTACTGCCCTTACTGAGAAAGCAATGTATCGAGCATTTGGTTTTGGCCTAGGCACGAGCATTTTCTTATTCCCAACTCTCTTCTTCGCCAGGCAAAGATCGGTTTTCGCAGCAGAGCGGAGGTTAAAACCCAACATAGCCGTCATTGGAGCGGGCATCGGAGGTTCGAGTTCATCGCACTTTCTTCGGGAGCTTTTGGATCAGAGGCAACGATTGATGTATTTGAGGCTTCAGACAGGATCGGTGGACGTTTAGATACGATAGAAATTGCTGGAAAACGTTTTGAATCTGGAGGATCCATAATTCACCCCGATAATAAATATATGGGAGATTTCGTCAAACTTCTTGGTAAGTTCGTTGTTAAGCATTTGGTGATCGTTTCATATTAAGCTTGTAGCATTTTTACTTAAATTAGTATCCCAATCGTTTGAGCTGCAAGAAGCAACTAGATCACTCAATGTCGAAAGAATTTACATGAGTTTTCTCGATTGCGTGACTGTTAAAAAGTGTTTTGTACTATGACATTCCATTTCTTATTTCCATCCCACCCCCACCCCACCCGCCCCACTCCGTCCTCTGGAACAGGCCCTGTCGAAAAATTTTCAATCAAGCAATCAATCTTTATTTTACCCCAATGGGATTCTACAAGAAGCTCTAATAAGTGTCTCTCTGGAGGAGGGGCTCTCAGTAAACCCCTCTGGGCTCTCAGGGAGAGCCCCTCTTTCAAAGGAACCGCTGAAATTTTGAAGCCATTGGATGTATACTGCAAAGGTTACTCATTACTCAGCGGATCTTCCCCACCCCCCAAAAAACCATTATATAGAGCTTCTGAGGAGGAGAGAGTTTTACCCTTGTGTACAGGTCTTTTGGAGAACACTTCTAGCGGGTATAAGTGAGGAATAACAATCGGTGGTTTTGAGCTTATTTTGTGCTAGGATTAAACTCAAACAATGCTGTGTGTAAAATCCATATTTTTATGTTTCCATTTCCTCCCTTTTATATAACAGGACTCAAGAAGCTCAAAAGCAGTGAACCAAGTGCCCTTCTTGGAATTTATAATGGCAAGGAATTTTCCTTTTATGGTAGCAGATGGAAACTTGTGAACTACATAAAGCTTATTTGGAGATATGGCTTATTTGACCTTTACACTATGGACAAATTTATCACAAACATGTTGAAGAACTTTTCAAATATTTATAAGCTGCAGCAAAACCAAGAAGCTTTTGAAAGTGTACCTTAAATGCTAAAAGCAATGGGTGGGGAAGATTTTTATGAATGCACCCAGAAGACAACAAGACAAACTTTGGAGGAGATTGGCCTCAAGTCTCGCTTGATTGATGAGTTAGTGACAGCTGTCATGAGGGTCAATTATGGTCAGGATGTGACTTTGAATGGGTTTGCAGGTATGGAGGTTGATGTCTTTAAAACTTGAGTGAACTGAATTGTAGATTTCTTTTTTAAAGAAAACCTTGCTAGATTTTTTTTTCAGATGTTTTTATTAATTGACACTATTTACAGACATATTTCACTATCGCACACTATTACAAAAAATTCATTGATTAAAATAAGGAAAATATAATAATAATAAAACCAAAACAAAATGTGCTCAGTGACCAAAGAAGCATATGCTATCGTGTTGGTCACTGACACGTTCAAAAATAAAAGACAAGACACATCAATTAATAGAAACAATGCAATGCAACTGCTAGACAAGTAATTACAGATATATCAAGATGTTGTTGTTGTTGTTGTTGTTTTGTTTTCCTCATAACATGAAATTCCAAGGCAATTTGTGTTAAGAAATGTTTAATACCTAATGGAAATCTGAGGTAAGCAGTTCTGGTATTGCATTCAGTTAATTTAGGGTACTCCTGGCCAAAGCAGGAATGTTGGAATGCCTCAGGGAGCTGACAGTTGGCATTTCACATTAGTTAATTGGCTGACTGTTGGATTACTTAATATGCAGCTGTTTTTATGTTACTCCTATTATTTATGTTATTCCTGATTTAATCTCATTGTTTTACTTTTGAAATCAGGGTCAGTTTCCCTGGCAGGTGCACAGGGTGGGCTTTGGTCAGTCGAAGGTGGAAACTGGAAAGTCTGCAAGGGTTTACTTTCCAAATCCAAAGCTACAGTGTACAAAAACACCAAAATCACAGAGGTAGTTAAAACAACTCAGAGCAGCACTGGACATCCAGTTTACTCCTTAAAAGGTGATGGGCAAATTCCAGACAAGCACTATGATGTTGTCATTGTAGCTGCCCCTTTTGAGATTCTTGATTACTTCTTTGATTGCAAAGATTGCAGAGAATGGCCGGTTCCAAAAGAACTGGGAAACTTCTGGCGCACGGTTGCTACTTTTGTGCATGGTCAAGTCAACATGACCCATTTTGGTTTTTCAACTGAGGATGACATACCAGAAATAATTGGCACTACAGAAACACCAGAAAACTACTTCAACTCCGTAGGTCTGCAAGACCCAGTGGAAAACAGGTCAAACACTGATCCTATGGACTTGCCTATTCGCAAAGTTTTCTCACGATCTGATCTAACTGCTTTACAGCTAAATGAGTTGTACAGCAATGTGGAACAAGTGAAAGTTGTCTCCTGGCTTGCATATCCCCACTATACCCCTCCTGAGAAGTTTTGGTGTTTTGTTTTGGATGATGGTGTGTTCTACGTCAATGCAATTGAACATTCTGCTAGTGCAATGGAGATGTCAGCAGTGAGTGCTAAGAATGCCGCCTTGTTGGCACATAAGTATTACACTGGTGGAAGTTCACCACAAGCACAAGATAATGCCACACCGTCAGATATCAAAAGTGAACTGTAATGCAAGTAGTTTTAAATTTTTAGACTCAATCAATACTGTGAGAACACTAGAAGCTGACTCAATAATTTGTCATTTTTAGGATGTGATTTTGTGATTTTGATATTCTAAGATGTTTCAGAAGGGTCTTTTAACCAAGTCACATGGTGATTCTTTGCTGAGAGCAGTCTGGAGTCTATAGTGTTAAGTACATTGAAGTCACTGATTAAAACAGAGGATTCAGAGGGACTAGGCTGGGATTCTGCAACTTTCTGGGGAGGGGGAATTCAGTCAGAGCACTGAATTCAGGATTCAGGCTTACCGGTTCAATCCTGACAGTGACTGGAGTGTTTCTGTTGAGCCCTTGGGTAAGAAACAAGTTTGCACTGTTCACCTCTTTTCCCAGAAGAGTATATGGTCACCAGTATAACCTGACCAAATACATGGGTGGTGGGGGGGGGGGGGAGGGGTTGGGAGGGGGTTACTATTGTATTTAGCATGGCAGTGACAACAACTTGAAGTACGAAACTGACAGAAAGATGTTTACACCTTTGATAAGTTGGAGAAATTTTTGCTTGAATTGTATTTTGAACAAATACATCTAACCAAAGTAAGTCCTAGAGGAGCCCAGCCTCATTCTTTGACAGCTTTGTGTTGAAATTAACAATTAAAATGCAACAAATTTTTTGTCGCCAGAAATGAACAATGTATATTTGTCACTAAAATTAATGGCTAGATATCTTTTGTTTTGATTTAAACTGTTGTTTTCTTGATCTTTGCCACAGGTTTGAGTTTTTTTGAGACAGTATCAATTTTGTGACCATTGCACTGCCTGTTACAAAGTCAATGAGCTTGGCATGTCTGTGACAGAAACCACAGGGATAGTTAAATAAGAGAACCTTTTTGCTCTAATGCAAGTAACATCAAGGTTTAACAGCAAATGTACACTCCATTACCTTTAATGTACCTTTTCATATACAACAGCAACGTTTGAAACAATTCTCACCAAATACAGCAAGACACATAATTACTTGCAAAATTATGTGAATATATGAGAAATATCAATAGTGATCCAAAGGGGTTTTAAACAGCCATTGTGTGCAATATCATTTGAATTTCTACTCAGAGGGCAATTTCCTCAATCTTAATGTAAAAAATTAATATCACAAAATTCCATGGTAAAAATATTAATATTGCTTCATGGTTTCTTCACATTTTCATATAACTAGTAAAAAATATGATAATATCACTGAGGATAAAATAAAATACTCTTGAAAACAGTTTTTTAAAGCAGCCACATGTATTTTGTGCTGTAATATCTGAATTCTCACAACAAAACGGGAAATTTCCTAACTAAAGTCAATTAAAGCATTAATCGTAATCAAAAGATTAATTATCTGTAATGGTTTCTGTTCATTTCCTCTAAATTATGTTTAATCTAATGTTATATAACTGCAACACTCAAGATATTAACAGCACTACTGTAGTACCCTGTAGTAGTGATTCTGATTTCTTTTTTTGAGGAAACACCATATGTTTTACTACTCTAATACTTCTTCAAACATAATTATCATGGTGAAATTGATTTCCATCATGATAAGCTCTAATGAGCCTTGTATTGATATTGTAAGGTAAAGTAACTGACTATCACTGGTGAATTTCAAGGAAAGGGTTTGATTTAATAAGGCACTGGATCAAGACATCATATCTCCCCAGTCTTTCATCACCTTTGAGTAAGAAAAAGGTCGGGACTGGGGATGAGTAATCCAACCTAAATTTGTTTTACTACAGCACTTGAACACCTGATGCCAAGCAAAAATAATTACCACTGTTGGAAAGTATTTTTGATATTAACACCAAATATAATAATTATTTACTTTAGGCCCTTCAAATTCACAAAATACAGATGTCAAATCAGCTAGGAAGGCAACACTTCTGTAACTAAAATCTAGTCTCCCACTGCAGCCGATCTGATCACTATTACAGATGATTTCCAGTCCATACTGCGCACTATCGAAAGTTTGTTTACCTTTTTTGTTTTTCTTTATGTATGATGTCACAAATTGTGAACATTTTGCATTTACTTACATTAAGTAAATTCAAAGTTTCATGTCAACCGCCATTACTAATATGGACGCGAACCTTTATGTTTCGTTCTTTCTCATATCACAAACTGAAACAACTTCGCAACTGTAAAAATCAATGAAGCAGTTGGAAAAGAATTTCAAAGACCTCAAAGATAAGGTATGTGGTTTGTACCAATAACATCAATTCACATTTCATCGAGTGAGATTTATGTTTATAAACATTAGGGTGCTGAGACTGCACAGTGCAGACTGGAAATCATCAATGTGTTCCAAAGATTACATGCAAAATCTAGATTAACAATAAAAAAACAAAGCACTCATTTTGTCTAGTTGTGACTTCTACCAATGTTGCCATCCGCCAGTTGCTTTAGCTTCTGACAGCATTTGACCTGATGTTGTTTTTTACTGATGTACAATGGAATGGATGAGGACAGCTCATCACTGTATGGACAGTGCTTTCCAATCCCAGCGGCAATCCACTTATTAAACGAATGCAGTAATCACTGACAGGACATCACTCCAGGTCTGCTAACCACCTGCCAAACAGAACAGATTCAGTCAGCCGTCTACTCAAAAACATTGCTTATGACCCTGCCTTAAACTAATATGAAGTCCTACCTAATTGACCTTGTTGTTTTCTTATGGTCTCTGTCCCTTTGGCAAGGTATTCGCCATTTTAAGGTGAAAATTATTGTTGCTTACCCTTTGGAATAAACAAATTAAGTGAACCCAACACCAATAAATAGTAACTCAACGCCGACTTTTAAACAAAGTTGATGAAATATATGAAACTGTTGTGCAAACTGGCGATACCTGTATAATCACGTGTACACGCGCGGTCAACTTCAAACTAGTGGCAATTTAACTTATCTACTATAGTCTGTCTTCTACCCCGACATACCACGTACCTCATGTTTGCTAACTCTAAGCAGAACTCCTTTCCATTTCTTCACGCATGTATTCAAGGTATTCGAAAGATTTTTCCTTCCCTTTAGTTTGTCTTCGCGATTCTATCTCTGCAACACATACATCCAGAGGATTCATTCCGTTGCTGTTGCGCATCTCTCTCCATTCCAGCGGCTTGAAAAGGGGAAACAGTTTCAGGAAGGAAGTTTTAGAATACGAAAGAACACAGCAATGTAAGGCAGTGTTTCCGTCATGGTCAGCACTTCGAACATCAATGCTTCCTGGCCGTGTCATGAAAGTCGGAACCGATTTTATATTTCCGCTTCTGATCGCCACGGACAAAGCGGACATTCCTGGAACCAATTTCTTGGCTGTTGAGTGGTGCCTGTCAAAATCAAGAGGCAGCTTACAGTTGAGGTCTACTTTTCTTGTAGTGATGAGGTGCTGCATCACATGAGGGCTCATAGAAGGCATGGAGCAGGCTTTTAGGAGGGCGGTGTACCCTTTTTCATCGGATACATTCAACTCAGCAACGGTAAAATCCTTAAGTCTGCTGCAAACCTCATCAGTAGAAAGATCGCTACTTCCTCTTTCCTGAATTTGAGTTTTGGTATACCCCTGAATTTCTTTGTATTCCCGCCAGAGATCCACGATAATTTCCGTGATACGATTGGTTCCTTCCATATATGCGGGGATGTTAAGAGGGACTTTATTTCTGGATCCACCTTTTGAAAACAAAACGTCTTGGCCTTCGCTGGCAGTGCTGACGTTACTGGCATCATCGACGTCAGTGCTTTCATCGTCATCAGCTTCAGCAAACAACACGTTGTCCACCGTTGTCATCATCTCGTCATCTTCTGACGCTACTGAGATGCTGCTCGGACGTCCGTTTTTGTTTTTCGGCGCCTTCTTCATATTTTTCTCTCTTTCTTCTAAACCAGGCTCACTAGTTGACGCTACGCTTCTATTGCTCTCCGTCGTTTCACTTAACGTTTCTTGCCGATGTGCCACTGACGTGGAGTCGTGACCTTTAAAGATCGCATGTTTGCTTTTCTTTTTGTGCTTTGGTCTTTCAGCGAGTGACTCAGTCTTCGATCTTTTGACTTTGCTCTTCCCCTTGCGCATAGTTTCCGCATGTGAGGTTTCAAGAGTGCATCCATTCTCTTTAATGTTCAAAACGGATATGTCTTTTTCCCTTTCTTTTTTGACAGAGACATCGCCCTCTCTGTCATTTTGTGGAATGTATGGACCGTAACTCAGTTGCTCTGCACCAGTAGCGGACATCAAGTCGTCTTGCTGACGGAACCTTTTGCTTGAAACGGAGTCATCAGGTGATTCTTGAAGGGGTCCTTTTAGGCCTATACTCTCACTACTTGTGTTTTGCACACTTTCGGATATGGAACTTCCCTCCATATTTGGCTCGTCTTTGATGTGCACCTGGTTGTTCTTATGGTTGCTTTCCTGTGTGATGGAGGTCAGGACTTCTTCATTAGTTTCCTTGTCTTGTGGGAACGATGCTTCAATCAGAATGTAGCGCAAAGTATGTCTCCTCGGATCAGCAGCAGAGAAAATTGCAAATTGAGCGTTTCTTGCTCTCATTTCGAGGCAGCAGCAAATCAACTTTGGTATGGTGGCTACCGTCACTTGAGGCCATTCTTCAGCTACTTCCTTTGTACTTGTGACGAGCAGAAACTTTTCTTTAGTGCTGCAAAATTTTGCATTCAGATCCAGAATATCCTTAAATCTCCGATTTGCAACAGAATAGGAAAGAATAACAACCGCAGTTCCATCGACAAAAGCTTCCTCCTTTTCCTCGATCTGTTGAACAATTCTTGCAGGAGAGACCGGGTCTTCATTACCCTCTTGTTGGTCATATCCGATGCTTCCCATGAAACATTTTTCAGGGCCCTTGGAGTTGACAAATTTGCGAAGATGTTCCAGGATAATGCCCTCCTCGAAATCTTCAGGTAGTTCTTTAAGCCTTGCATCTGGCCTTTCTTCTAGTGTGCAATCATCTGTCCACTCAAAGATGCTTGGGAGAGCTAAGCTGTCGATCCAGTCATTGTACTGCACTTTTAGAAAATGGTAACGGTTACACTTCACAACCCACAGACCCTCTTTGTCGCAGTCATCATTGAAGCGTAAGTCTTCCCAGCAGGGCCATGGACGGTAGAACACGCCCTTTTCCACTGTGCTCTTGACATTCAGTAGAATAGCAGCGTACACTTGCGTCTTTGAGAACGGGTTCACGGCTCTTGGAGCACTTCTGAGAAGGCCTAGTACGCCATAACTCTCATGCTGCTTGTCGTTAAACAACTTGGCCGGGCCCGTGTAGCGATACAGTGGAAATGGCTGCCCATCCAATGGGTCCTTGAAAGGATAAGGCTCCAAGCTGTGTGGAGGGATGTCTTTACCTTCTGCTATTTTCTGAAGATGAGTGAAGGGTTTCAAAAAGGAGCAACGTTCCATTTTCATCAAACCACGGTCATCTCTTACAACTACTTCATCGGAGGCAAATTGGTGATCAGTGGTAAACACTGCTTCAGACATCACGGCCACATTGTCGTCGATGACGAAAACGTATTCCAAGTTAAGGGCGAATGCCAACTTTTGAATAAACAGCCTGGCATACCCCACTCCTCCTTCACTAGGGCCAAGTTCACAGTTAGGCATTGCTTCAGGCAACTGGAAAATAGCAAGTATCTTTCCCCATGTGGATCGGTAAGCTTCGAACTTGTCACTGCGAACGACGACAACTTGTACATAATTGACAACCTTTCCTTCCTCTTGCATTACGTGATGATAATTCAAAGTGCACCTTCGAGGATCATCTCTGTGGGATGGGTGAAAAATCCAGTACAGCAAAGTGGGAGCATCGCCAACTCTTGCAGCCCAATCAATGCTTGCAAAGGACTCGTTTGTTGATCGGAGGCTCTTGAGATATCGTAGCAGGTGGTGGTAAGGCTGACAGCTGCTTGGAAGTGAACATGTAACAGTGACCGGTCTACCATCGATGTTAACAACTAAGTCTTCCAAAACTGATTCTTTGCCTTGAAGAAGTCTTCCACATTCACCACAGTTTTCAAGATGATACCATGGCCAAGCGCGTAGCTTTGCATCTTTACAGTCGGTTTTCTCATAATAGTAGGAGGTCTTGGTCGGATTCTGAGCCTCACGTTTCATAAGGATGAAGGGGTTCTCCTCTGTTTCATGAGTGTAGAATCGCCCTCCAATGGAGTACTTTCCTGGAGCCACTGTTTTGTCATGAAGGCTTGGAGAGAACTGAATTACCTTCCAATAAGGAAATTCCCAGTCTTGCATTTGGTTATTGTCACTGGCGATGAATTCTTCTGATGAATGGTAATCTGTGTGGCAGTAAAAGGCACCTTCATCGAATGCAGTAGAGGAACTGGAATAAACCTTTTCCTTTCCAAGAATGTCCAGTCGCAAATCTTTAATGAGACAGAGATAAGTTCCAGTCTTTCCAATCTGAGGTTCAGCTTGTAAAAGGATTCTGTTGAGATGCTTCAGTTCATTTTGATGATCGTAACTATCCTTATGAGCTTCGTAGTCTAGCCAACGGAGTGACGAGGAAGTGGTGTCTTTATTTCTGCCAATTTTTGTCATGTACCGGTCAGCTCTGGTACAAGATACTGCGTTCATCGAAGGAGACTTTTCCACCGACGTTTCAAGTTTCTTGAACAGTTCCCTGCCTACCAGCACGTATGGAATGCTCTGCACTTTGTTGTTGCTTGCAGGGACCTTTGCATAACGGCACATTCTTCCAAGTTCTTGAATGAGAGTCGAAAGAAACAGAGGCGTTCCCTCCCTGAACTCCCGACTGTTGTCATAGCTAAGGCGAAGATCAAGACAGTCAAAGCTTTGGGGAAATGTGTCTCCCATGCGACCTTTATCAACCAGTATGAGTGCGCATGCGAGGTTTTCCAGGTCTTCATACTGCGTTATCAACTTGTGCACATGCTGACAGTTTACACACTTCTTTCGGCCAGCTTGTAGCTTCAACCCGGGACAACAACAATCCGGAAACTTGAACGTGCACTTTTCTGGTTGAAGCTTTCGAAAGAATGGACTTGATGATTTCATCAGTTGGTTTTCGATCTGAATTCCACCGTAATCTTTGATGACTTCAAAGCAATCATCGAGACAAGACACTGCTCGTGCCAGACGTAGAGTGTAGAAAAATTGATCAGCAGTGTCCATGCTCTTTGCGCGTACAATTTTCATTTTGCCCTGTTCCCCTTTGCCACTCTGGATCAGATTTTTGGCCAAGGAAGCCGTTTCAAATTCTTGAATATTATGGTTCCATTTTTCGACCATCGCTTGACAGCCATTTTGTTGCAGTTGCTGTTCGATGTCTTCAATGATGCTGACTGGTTGTGTGTCTTCCTTGAGTTTCCGAAATTCTTGCTGGGAAAGATGCATCAGGCAGGCAACGTATGAAGTCGCAAATACCTCGTTGAGCTCCTTCAATCCTTCATTGGACGCGCTAGTTTTCTGATGTATTGCTACTGCTTTGAAGCTTTCTTTGAAAGAGCGTGTCACCTCGTTGTGGAGTTCATTTCGAACCAATTCAAAAGCTTCGGGGTGGATGTACGTTTTCGTTTCGGCTTCTCTCTTGAGTTCCCTAATGAAGGACTTTAGGGTTCTTTCGAATTCAGCAGCAGGAGAATATTCTGGGTCAGAATTAAGTGCTCGGCGTATTTTTTCATCACTGTGATATACGCTTGCATGAAGAATGTGGTAACAATACTCTCCACATAGTAAGGCATCAATTGGAAACGATGAAGAATCGTTATCGCTTTTGGCCTTATCAGTCTTGCAGATTTTCTTTTGCCTCTTGGCCTTGTCTACGATACCTTGGAAAAATTTGTCCTCTCTTATCTTTTGATCGTTCTGGTCTGAATAGTAAATGGTACTTAGGTAGTGGTTTAAACTCATGTATTGTTTCCCAACCATGCCGACTTCCACTGGCCCAGACTGATCAATGTAGAACTCGAAGGCCACTCTTGCAACCTGATGCTTTGGTTTCATGAAGCAAACGCCACACTTCCTTTCAACTTTCGCAGCTTGCAAAGTCACGTGTTCATGCTCATCAACAGCAATGTAGTGATCTGGGTTCTCGGTGGAACAAAATGCGACAACTCCAACACCAAACTCCAATTTAACTTCAAATGTAGTTGGTTGTAGAGGGTCGACTGTGGCTTTCAAATTTCCATGTTCAGTCATCGTCACTGTTAAGGGTTGTTGTCCTGTCATTGCAAACACTTTGAGGGTCACAATACCGTGGCTGCCTTGCACGATAAAATTAGATGCTTCACTTTCGATAGATGTGACACACAGGTTCCCGTCTGGAGAAACCTGAAGGAATCGGTAACGAGCATCTGTAAAAGTCAAGGTTGATTTGAGCTTCATCTGCATCCCGCGTTCAAAATTCTTCAGTTCAACCTCTGACCAGTGGACAACGTGAAGTTCTAATTCCTTCGAGGACTTTCTTACTTGTTCATTCAAGTTAGGTTCTCTTTCCAACACTACAAGTTCACCTTCCTGGTAGTTTCTTTGGCAGGTGGTCATTTTGCTATTGAGAAGGACGCATTGCACCACTGGAAGACGTGAGTTCTTTGTCAGAAGATTAAAGGGTGTCGCAGAAATTTGAACTACGATGACATTTCGAGGGGAATTGCCTCTGCACCATTCATTAATGAAGAGATTATGGGCGGAAGATGTCTTTTCTTTATCTTTCGTTATTCCCCAGTGGCACTCGTCTGCTATGATGACGAAAAGAGTTTTAGGCTTTTCTTGAACCTTTTCTTTAAGTTTTTCAAAGTGCTTCTCCGTTTCTGCACTGCGGACATACATAAACATCCGTTTCTTTTCGTCGCCATCATCCCGCTGAGATTTGAGTTCCTCAATTGATAATACACCGGCATCAGGATGTCGTATCCTCTTCTCTGTCTGATCGCTGAGCATTCTGTAACGAGCCGTGTATACTGCAAACTCAACATCGTCGAAAACATCGCTCAGTCTCGAAATGTTGTGGTAGTGAAACATGATGGTGTCAATTCGTTTCTTCAGTATAGCTGCCATTTCTATCTGCGAGGGATAATAGCAAGGCCTTTCGGGATTCGATTGCACGTGTTTGTCAATCTCTTCTTCTTCATCTGACGAGTATTTCTCATCCACAAAAGCATCGCGAACTTCGTCTGTTTCCTCATCGTCATCTGACTCTTCATTCCCCGCTGTCTTGGTGGACACTATAAGCTGGTTTATTAATCTTCGTAACTCTCCAGAGGGGTCGATTTCATCGTTGATTCGAACGTCGATACTCTTAATGTTTCCCTGCGATGGAAAAAGGAAAACGAAGGCGCTGATACTCTTTTCCTTTGAACAGGCTTCACGTATCCTCGAGCAAGTCTTGTCACCATCAAACCACTTGACTCGTTTTTTGTTCCACCTTTGTAACTCGTCCCATAACGATGAAAAAGGATCGAAGAGTTGAATGAATCTCTCCGTGTCCCGATCGGAGAGAGTGTCCACGATCTCGGTTAAGAAGTCGGTGAAAAGGAAAGAAGTCATAAAATCTGGGATTTGCCAATAGAACACTTTATCATCTTCTACTTGAAGAGTGCACACCGTACACTCCGAGCTGGAAAAATGGACCACAACCTGAGTTTCATCCGGTATGATGTCGCCTGCAAATTATTGAATTTGTGATGATCAGAGAGCGATATTAATGTTAGTCTGAATCTTGAAAACTTAGCCAGTTGTTGGTAACAAGGGCTTGAATTTATCCTATCTTTAACCCGTTTTGTACTGTTTTTTTCAATCGCTATTCACTTGCGTAAGACCGCAGTTCCTAGGAGTACTAGTGCTTGTGTAAGCTTGTGTAAGCTTGTGTATTAACGCAAGGTAATCACATGTTAAACGATCTACATTGGACAGGTATCTTTGTCAAGTGGTTACTCGGTAGAACATAACGACCAATCACTACATAGGCTAATGCTATGTCTGCGGTTTGGACATTTTCCTTAAAGACTTTTAGACCTCTCTCTCTTCATGGACCTTATCGTGCCATGTGATGACCTCTTTTTCTCCTTTACGTACTTGCTAAGAACAGAGACTCACTTTGATCATCCATCTTATTTTTCTTCCCACGATAATTACGTCAGTCCACGATTAAATACCCTAAGGACCAAAAAGAAACAGTAGTGAATATATATACAATACCAAGTAAAGGTATGAGTGGACAACGCATAGGCAAGGAAAATGGGTAGGAGTTTGCCATTCGTCCGATATTTAATCTGTGCCCTGTTTTCGCTTGGGCCAAAAAAAAAAAAAGTAAAGAAAAACAGAATTAAATCAATATATTTACAGTCCAAAGTAGGTCTCGCTTCCAGACCCTGCGATCCTTTTTCAGCGCTAGGAGTAACGCAACGCTTTTTAATTGTCTAGATAAATCGGTTGCACCAGTGGGAAATCAAATGGGACATTCCATTCTGCTCTACAGTTTTCGAAAAAAGAGGATAATACCTTCAGATGTATTCCTTTTTTCGTAACATTGGCTTTTCTTAGACCTCGCCATTGCCTGGTTCCAAGCCCAGGATGCGAAAGGGGGGGGGGGTGGGGATTATACGCTAGGCTACTGACCCTGATACGTCAAAAAAAAGGCATGCTACAGCAACCTTAACCTCTGCAAGAGACGCTGAAAGGAAGGTGGGGTAAACCTGGGGTTGAGTGAGGGAGGCATTTTTTTTTGCTTGCCCTGCCAGCTTTTCTTCCTTCTGTGATATTTTTTTCTACCCAAAATAAGGGGGGCCCCTTACCTAGATCCGCCACCGCTAACAGATGTAGCATAGGTAATGCTAACAAATATTGCATAGCTCACGCTAACGGATATAGCATAACTCCAACATCTAAAGGTTGTAGAATGGCTAACGCTAACGCTTATAATAACATGGCTAATGCTAACAGATATAGCATAGAGCCAACACCTCGAGAGTAGAATCCTAAAACCATATATTTCACGTCGAACAATGAGTATTGAGTAGTAAAAGATTATCAAGGTAAGAGACTGAATCCCCCATATAGGCCTTATTCCAAAGGTAATCCCTTTTGAGTTATTTTTAATTTAGACATGGTACCAAGTTCTTCCAAGGTTGTTACTCGCGCAATGCATGGACAGCCCAAGCGACTTTCTCGAGACTACCAGAGACAAAATGGCGGGAAATTTGTTTAAAAGTCATTTTATATGTTTTTAGTTTTAAAAGACGTTTCAAAGCAGAATTATTTTCTGCACTCTGAGCCACCTTCGGCCAGGCTGTGGTTTGCTTTGTACTCGTTTGGCTGTTCATTATTTTGCCGTTTTTTTCGGTTTGGGGGGTTTGATAAGCAAACCTCAACGGCAACGGCAACGAATACAATGGCCTTGTAAGTGTGCGTTTTAAGGTGGCTCAAAACAGTTTCCAGCACTTAGGTTTTGATGGGTCGTTATAACCACTCTTAATCACTTGATGCTACACTCATGGTATCAAAACACTGCCCAATCATTGGTGAATACGTTATCATTTTTGACACAAAAGGTTACCATAGCAACAGAATGACCTGCTAACACCCTCAATCATAAAAATTACAATTTCCTCGATTGTGATTGGTTTAAAAAAACTCCTATTTTCTACTAATTCACTTGCCAAGTTGTTTATAGTTTGTTATTTGACAGTTTGTTATCGGACAGTTCAATAAGCCAATCACATTCAAAGCTGTAGTTACGTGCGTGCGTAGTTGCATGTGCTTTTGTGTTTTTGGCACCTAATTGCCAGTAGGAGGCGCGGTGGCCTTAGAATGTTTACATCTCCTTTGCAGGTATTTTAATGCAAATTTTCCCTTTCTTTCATAACTTGACTATTCTTCTTTTCTCAGAAATTGTAAATTTTATGATTAATTGGTAATAAGACTTTGTGTCGTCCAATTCGGTCTGTAATCATACTCGTGATAAACAAATCGGACTCCCGCGATCGGGACCGAATTGGACTCCACTGAGACCTATTACCATTACTAATTACATACAGCTTTAGGGGCTTGTAATTCAAAATCAGCACAATGAAGATTTTTTATGTTATCAAGTTTTGATAAGCATGGTAAGACACAACTTTGGCAAAGCTTAAAAAAATTCTGTACATAGGGTTCAGAGCCACCTTAAATTTTCAAAACTTTAAGGTGGCTCTGAACCTCATGTACAGAATTTTTTAAAACTTTACCAAAAGTTGCATCTTATTGTGCTAATCTAAATTTGGTAATATAAAAAAATTTCACCATGCCGGTTTTGTATTATAAGCCCCTAAAGTTGTAATTAAGCGTGTTGTTAGCAGGTTATATTGTTGCTATGGTAACCCATTGCACCACGAAAATGATAACAGTCTAGTTCACCAATAGACTGTTCACAGTCCCCTATTTTTCCGTGAGATCGTAGATGTCGATCGTTGAGCTCGACGGGCCGCCATCTTGATGTCTTGATGCGAGCGAAACTGGAGAGGGTACAAAATGCCCGTGGGTAGGGGTGGTGGAGGGCACTGCTGGCGGAAAAAATAGGGAGACTGTAACAGCTTCACTCTGTCTCGTGTTCAAGAGGCGCGGCCGCCAGTTTGGCGCCTCCATTAATCAAATCAATTAACAATCTCCTCCCCTGAGAAAAAAACCTGTCAAATCAGGGATGATGATATGAATACATGTTACTGTGTTGTGAATTTCGAAACATTTTGAAGGCTTACTAAGCTGAGTCGAATGAATGCTGGACGGAAGAACTCTTCTCTGACTCCAAAAAAATATACATATAAAGGGGCCCACTAGAATAACTTGAGACTACTGTCTCTTTCTATAGCCCCCTACCCTTATCCAGATACCATGGGTTTCTTTTGTAGCCCCTCCCCCCCTCATCCCTTGGCAAGTCACCCATGGTCTCCACTACAGCCCACCCCCTTCCCTTGACAAGTGACCCATGGTATCTTTTATAGGGCCCCCTCCCTTCACAACCTACCCATGATATCTTTCATGACCCCCCATCCTCCCTCAAAATAAAAAGTGAGCCAAGAGAACCTCTATTTGCTGCTAACCTATGGTCTCTTGCTTAACCCCCCCCCCCCCCCCCCACTACACACACAAAAACAAACACACAGAGACAAACAGTATGCCGGGTTGCGCACACTATGGTCACATTATTGCTCCTTTAATCAATCTTTAAGCGATTTCTATTGTACTTTTAACAGTTTTTAATATGAATCTTATTTTATATATCTTAATAATTCTTGTTTATTAGTTTTTAATTCTTAGCAGGACCCCATTGATAACAGTACTTTGTATTGAAGGGTTATCCTGAGGAAATAGTCGATTATTATTACTATTATTATTTAGAATATACAATCATCTCTGTGTTTGCATACCTATAAAAATTAGAAACAAACCTTTTGGATGTTTGAAAACAAGTTCGACAATCATGTTAAAGATTTTTTAATGAAGAAACACAAAAAATCACCACATTGTTTTGCGCTCAAGTACATGGTGTCCCTTTAATGAAGCCCTGTTAGGAGGGGTACCCATGTCCCCTGTCTGAAATTTGCCACCAGCCATGTCGGCATTTCACTAGATTCCCATGTCGCCTGTCAGAATTTCGTCTCAGAGGAGTTGTGTCAGGAAATTTGACCTTTTTCGATTAAAACGAAGCTACATGTATGACACATCGTAATACCTTTGTTTATTAAAAAAAAAAAACCCAACACAGTGCTCTCAAGTCTCACACATTGAGCATGAGGTTCACGCACACGAATTCAATCTTGCGCTCTCGCGCTGAAACGATTATTTCTCACGCATTGAAGGTTCCTTGTTGTTTTAGTCAAGTACATATATAATTAAGTATCTCTTTGGATATAATTTACTCCTTGTATGCTTTGCACTTGCTTCGACCACTTTTCAGCAGTAGGAATTCTTATACAGAGCCAGCATTTCTCCAGTCAGTGGGTTTAATGGTTACTTTATGGTTATGGTTTAGGTGTCAAACTTGACTAAGCGACATGCAGATAACAAAGGAAATCATGAAGACCTATTAATTCTAAAAACTTGCCATAGCACGGCCCAACGGCTCAACTCTACTTAAAATTCCTCCTTTAACCACAACATGAAATGCCCTTCATAAACTCAAGTAAAGCGAAAAAAGGTCGAGTAACCAAACAGAGAACGGCGAATGTACAAATGTCACGAACCGTAGAAGTCATGTAGGCTAGCCATTTTACATCGAGCTTGAGAAACATAAGCTTGATCAAATAGCTGCAAGAAACATAAGAATGTTTCTGGAGAAACGTATAGCTTTCTCCAAGCTACGGTGTCTTCGAAGAAAAACTGTACGAGGACAAATATGATATCCATGATAAGAATCAACCTCCTGTACTTGCAAACAGTTCTATAATCACAGCCGGGTCCGGTGTAACAATATAAAATGCAAGTAAGCAACACTTTCACGGTAAATTTCATATTTTGTTCCGCAAAGGGAAATACTTGGAGACTAAAAAACATATTTTGCTATAGAAATGAGCCTAAAAAATGCATAAATACATGGCAAATTACAAAGGTGTCATCGACGAAGCGACGTGCAGATAACAGCAGAAATCATGCAGACCTATGACCTCTAAAAATTTTGCCATAGCACGGTCTTACGGCTCAACTCTAATAAAATTCCTCCTTATAACACAACATGAAGCACCCTTCATAAACCGAGTGAAGCAACAAAAAGGTTGAGTGACCAAACAGAGAACGGCAAATGTACAAATGTCACGAACAGTAGAAGTAGTGTAGGCTAGTCAACCCATTTTACATTGAAATACTGCAAATTATACATTTAATATGTATACAGCTAAATATTTCAGTTAAGGTTGCCAGATAAAATTGTTAGATAAAAAAAACCTATGCGAGAAGAACACTAATGATAGGCTATGTATTCATTAAGTTTGGCTTATCATGTGAAAAAAAATCGATTTTACATCCACTAGTTTGTATTTTTGTGTGTGAAGTAGAAGCCTACACAATAAGACCACTAATGGTAGGCTTTGTATTCATTAAATTTGGCTTATCATTTAAGGAAAAAATGATTATACATCTAACAGCTTGTATTTTTGTGTGAATTAAGTAGAAGTTTTGCGCTTTCATGAGATGTATTTAATTAATAATAAAATAAAATTTTTAAATGTAAAATGAAAGCCTTCCTCTTCAATCAATTTTTAATGTCATAACTTTTATATGTAAATAGTTTTTCAATAATTGTTTATCGATAATCTTTGAGTATTTTTTTAATTATCTTTATCATTATTATTGTCTCTGAAAAGGCCCCATGGGGAGTTGACAATAAAATTTGTAAAATGATTAATAATAAAAGTAATATTCACTCAAGATAATAATATTCAGTCACTCATTCTGACAAAGAAAGTTTTCGTCTAACATGTAGAACTTACTGCTCCAATGAAACCCTGTCCCTTCTAAATGCCCATAGAAGACATAGAGGATCAATTTTAGGGTTAGGGTAAGTTTTCAGCATTACTGAATTGAATGAATTGATGAAGGCGAATGAATATCAATCACAATAGAGCTTGCAATATACATTAGGATAGAGTCCAGACTCTCCCTCCCCCCCCCCCCCTTAACCACCTCTGTCAGGAGACACGTGGTCTCTTACCTAGCCCCCACCTCCGTTAGGAGATCTATGGCCTCTTAAGTAGCCCCCACCTCCCTCAGGAGACCCATGGCCTCTTAAGTAGCCCCCACCCCCTCAGGAGACCCATGGCTTCTTAAGTAGCCCCCCACCCCCTCAGGAGACCCATGGCCTCTTAAGTAGCCCCCCACCTCTCTCGGGAGACCCATGGCCTCTTATATAGCCCTCCCCCCAAAAAGTGGGTCCCTAGCATGTAACATAGTTTTGACCACTTCCCTTAACATAAGCTAAAGCGGTAGGCAAACACAAAGACGGACCAACCTTGAATGACCTCTGTTTCCCGCCTCTTCGTCGCGCTTTCAGAATATTAATTGCTAACTAATTGGTTGTCTTTAAAAGTGGACAAGACATAATTAAAATTTAGAAACGTTCTGTGTTTAAAATAGTTGACAAATAGTGAATAAAAAGCGCGATCACTGAAATAACTACGGTAACAAGTGTGAACTAGAAAAAATTAAAATTAAAAACAAGAAGATACTTGCGAGGAAATAAAATGCAAATATGGAGTTCATAAAAGAATAGTATATTGTCTAAGTAATTGTGGTATGCCTGGATTCCAAAGTCTTCCTCACGCGAAAATTTCCCTCGTCAATTCATCAGAAATTACACATTCTTATTGCACTCTGATAATGTGTCCGCCTGGAAAATATTTATTCAAGAATAAACGTGCAGCTAAAAATATTTTATTCAAGACTACAACTGTGATTGAAATAGGAATTGTCTGGAGTTAATGCTTATTATCTTTTTATATAAGTTCCTTATCTTTCCTGCTGTTATTCGACTTAAAGGTCCCTGGCACAATCCGTTAAAAACGGCACGCAACAATTTGAACCAAATGAAGTGATTAATATCGACACAGTAGTTTGCTCGTCACAGACACCCCAATGCTAGCGCTCTGACTGCCATAGTCACTACATAGTAAAGTTTTGACTTTGTGCCGATATTTAATAAATACTACCTTTTATCTGTTTATTTCTTAGGATGTTCCATGAGCTTTTACTCACGCTTTTGGTGTCGGTGTGTAGATTTCGGAATAGTTCGTTATCTGAGTATTTTAGGATTTAGTTACTGGTACATTGAGTTGCACTCAAGAGCAGTTCTTTATCACGCGACTAGACACACAGTCATTGTGATTCCACCAGCATTTTAATGCCTGTGCGAACTACTCAGCTGGATAGCTCTCCCTCAAACAACTAGTTTGTTTACTTACATTTATCCGTTTAGGTGCATTAAAAGTCTTGAGCCTCAAGGTTGTCGTTTTCTCTGGGGAGTCAGGATTAGATGACAAGAATTAATTAAATTAACAAATACACCTATCAATGGTTTGCCCCAGGATGGAGTGGGGGGGGGGGGGCAGGCAACCCCAGGGGAATTTGAAATTTTCAGGTCTTCAAATGTCAATTTCCCTACCCCTGGGTCTCCATTGAGAGTCAAATTGCCACCCCTGGGGATCACAGATCCTGTACAGTAATGTCAACAAACTCAGTGAAATCATGCTAGTGAAATCATGCTAGTGAAATCATGCTAAGTAGGATGCAATGTATTAAAATAAAGTTCTGTGCGAATATTTCTTTCAAAATCCGACAGAAAGAAACACTATGTGTTACAAAACTTCAAGATAGATAACGGATGGATGTTAAAAACAACAATTTTTACTTTAAAAGCATCAAGATAATCCTTACCTTCCGTTCTGCCATTGTGAAGAGCACAGCAAAAACGCGGGAAGCTCATCCAAATGACTTCTGGGCTTTTTACAAGATGGCCGCTCGCCCCCAGGCCCTCTCCACTTTCCAAGATGGCGACAGAGTCAAATTTCCCACCCAGGGGATTGCTGTGGACGTTAAAATCCCTACCCAGGTAAAGCCTCAAAAAGTCAAATTCCCGTGGGTTACCCGCCCCCCCCCCCCCCTCCCCATCTTGGGGCAAACCATTGATAGGTGCATAACATGATCACGAATGTCATGCATACAATATGTACTAGCCTTGGTGTTTTCGTTCACTGGAGTTCAGAGTAAGAGAGATGAAAAAATCTTGTTTCATGTAAGTACACCAAATTTTGCTGAATAACCATCGTTGTAACGAACCACATGTGTACAGTATGTGTAACTACCGGACAGTCACGCTTTATTTTAACTAGTTTTATTCATTATTGCAGACTTTGGCCCATACCTTGTAGTTGTCAACTTTCCCTTGTTGGTTGACTTCAGAAGACAAAACCATATCCAAGGAAAGGCCCGCCTGTTTAAGCACGAATCGCTCTATGAGGGTTCATGTCGTCGGTGCATGTACGATTGTGGTTTAGGAGAGGAGAAATTCAACCGATACAGCTAAATAATACATACTTGTGAAAGTGAAGAGTGATCATCGCAGTAAATTTTCCAGTTTAAGCAATTGCTCTTTCCAATTGCTTAAATTGGAAAATTTACTGCGATAATCACTCTTCCCTTTCATCTACAACCGCAGTTCAAATATGAATTATTTCATATATCTGCATATATACTTCACAATACATACTTGTGGAAGCCAAGGTGCTCATCCCAAAAGAATAAGACTGCAGCCACGAACAGCATCAAATTTGTCGACTGATAGGGCATGCTGGATTTTCAATCAACAAGGAATGTGAAAGCCCTTTGAAGTGTATACCATCTAACGACTTCTTCAAATTTAAGGCGCGTAAAAAAACAATTGCTGTATTATTCTTTGAATTTGACACGACCTCTTCGAGTTTTCTCGGAAAATGACGGGTCATTGAGCTCAACCATTGGCCACAATAATCACCTGTCAATCAAATCCATTTATATGTTGACCATTTTGTAACGCAGAGTGATGTCGGAGTGTCTCTGGCTGTGAATTCGTCCATGTCATGTTGTTCTGCTATATATATGTGAGGATCAACAGGATCACGGTCTTGTGGGATCGAGTGTTGTCGTCCCTTTTTAAATGTAATATTTGTTTGTTGTTTTTTTTTTTGTCTCCAGCACTTAAGATTGGGATACAATACTGCCAAAGCAAAATGCAGTGAAAAGAATATACATTCCCCCGGAGGGACCGGGGTCAGATCGACGGGGCAGCCCTTTCTGCCTGTTTGGACGGCGACACTGTTTGATTTGTGCCCTGCTGGTCTGCGCGTTCTGTCAAGTTTGAATTACACGCCAACGTGCTTCTATTGTAAGACTCCCTTGTTTCCCTTAAGTGACGACGGTTCTGTCGACAGCTAGCGCTATCTTCAGTAATCATTTCGTACAAAGACCGAGTAACACAGGTTTGTCCACCCTCGCTTTGACGGCCTCGTTAGCCAGTCTACAAGGTGGAATTGAGCGCACCGTATCTCTACTTTTAAGCTCTGCACGATCTTTCGCTCCCTTATTGTAATTACTCGCTTGACGATCCTTATTGATACGTTTCGGGGGGGGTATCTTCGGCGACTGCGTCTCGCCAAAACACGAACCATGGCTCGTCAGATATAACTCCGAAGTGAACCGGAAAGGTACGCCAAAATATACATATAGGGTATAAGGAGACTTGTGTGTAAAGGTACCTCGCTGGAAAGGAGCACGTGGCGGAGGGAGGTGCACGTTGTTAGGGCTGCAACACCGGGACGCTCCGCCCGAATGGGTAGGGTTTTTCACCTTCGTAATATAGGAAAGAGAAGAACTTTTAAAATTTCATTATTTCATAGGGTGGCAAAAATAGACTTTGAACTGCAAGGCAGGCCACTAAATCCAAGCATTAGAAAAGATAGCAAAAACGAACCAGGAAATCCAGCTGAAATTACAACTCAAAAGTTTTTCTGCTGTACCAATAGCATAGAAGATACTCTCCTGTCCGGTTACTTTTTTCCCATCTCATAAATCTTCAAAGGTTCCATGGGCGGATATAAAAGTTCACAGGGTTGAGCCTCTAAGGAGAGTAAACTTTATAGTATACCTGCGGGTTGACGCGGTTTGACGGGTTGACGTCCGTTTTTCCTTCGAATTCAGGCCTCGTTTCCAACTTCTTCAGGTAGGTTGCTGGAGAACTGGAAAACTCTTTTTCTCTTGAAATATATTGAAAAAAACCTAAAATGGGCCAAGCCGAAGATGTCAAAAAGTAGAAACAAAGGGGAAGAAAATATCTAATATTGATTGACAAGTAAAATGAGCAACAAAAAATAAAAGAAAACGAGAAATCCACAATACAGGAGTATTACCACCTGGCTACGTATCCAAGTACATACTGACTACTTCTCACCACAATACGAACCATGGCGAGACCAAACTCGCCCGATATGCCGCTGCATCGTACAAAAATGGTGTACGATTAGGTAAAAGGACCATACTTTGAAAAAAGCGAGGTTCATTTGTTTTCAAGTTTTACACGTGATCACGCAGTTGCGAGCCACGTTCAGATTTAAATAACAGAGCTTTGCTTTCAAGATGAAGCTTACTCCAGGCTATATTAGTTACCAGTTGTAATAAAAAACGTATTTTCTTGTTTAACAATACTTTCACTCACTTCAGTTTTTGACGTCTCAGAAATGCTAGTTTTGTGTTTACAAAATGAATTAAACCTCTGTGTCGCTGACAGACGTCTATTCACGCCGTTCTTTAAGCACCATTTCTACATTTTTTTTTCGTTCGTGGAAAGAGCTCAAATTAGTTCTATTAATACTAAAATTTTCAGCATGCTTTTTCCGATTTAAATATTGCTCGTTTCGGTTTCAAATTTTGATGAACTCAAAATGAATATTTAGGAGGACTAGTTTTCAGTTATTACCCACGATGTAGGTCAGTGCCCTCTTAGTGAACGCAATCAGCAGAAACCGAATTTCGGATTGAAAAAGCAGGGCAAATCAACTAGAGCAAATTTTAAACCTAAACATGATCGACGAAAAATGTTTTATTTCGCCTGAAATGCCATGTAATATTCAATTTCATATTCAAGGATCTGGTCATCAAAGTCTTTTAAATTTCTTATTCAGACTTGTCTTTTTCAAATTCAAAATTCTATTTGAATAGAAACGCAAGTGAAAATATCGACATGAAAAAATGAAGACTACAATACAAGATAATGATATAGGTAACATAAATTATACGCTCTGCACAAATCCTTAATGAGAATTTTCAACTATTCACTTTATTAGAAGCAGTTGAAAGAAATTCGCAACTAAATTAGCGTTTTCCTAATTGTTTCAGTTTTTCGTCAAGAAATTAATAGTTTTACAAATTATAAGGATTGACCGGATGCACGGGTCTTTTGAGGAAAAATTTCAGAAACCAGCGAATGTTAGGCAAAAAAAAGCATCATGACTAGATAAGCCCCAAGGTCGATTATGATGCTTTAAGATATTATATAATCGCGTATTTTACTCCTCCGAAATGTTATACCTGGGAGTCGTCTGCCGGGCAAAATATGTGACTAAAATAACTTACTCAGGGTATGTTTCAAAGTGAATTTGAAGTTAAGTCGAGTATGAATGGAAAATAAAAACTATTTTCTTTTAATAATGATAATGATGACCTTAAATAATACACGATAAATGTTTAAAGCGTGGAGCTCGTGGGTATAAAAGAACAAGGAAAAAAGGGAGAAAAAGAAATAGAGAATATGAGCCAACTTGACTACTAAACGGTATTCAGTGATACTGGACATTACGTTTAAACTCGAAGAAGGAAAGAACTCTTAAAAGAATTTACAAACCGACTGTAAATATACGACCTAATTGTTTGTTGGAAACAATATACACTGCATAATGCCACAATAATGAAAAAAACATATGAAGGCCCCCGACCTTTCATAAACGAAGTACAGTATTATAGGTCTGTTACCGAAATAAAGCATAGATGAATGTAATATCCCTGAACTTTAAAAGGTGCAAGTCTAATCGCTATTAGTCTTATTTTGAAGGCTTTTTAATGTTTCGCAACCCGCTAACAGGTTTTTGGTTGGTCAGAAACGTTCAAATGCTCAAATGTTTGTTTCTAAACAGGTGAAAAGTTTGGCTATTAAATACTCAACAACATAGCGTTTTGGCGTATGGTTTGCATCAAGGCTCAGTCTACTAAACCAATAAATGGGTATTTTATAAGAAACGCAGGTTACAGTCCCCAGAATAACTCCAGAATATCACCCTTTCTGATAGCTCTACGCAGAAAGTTCGATTAAAAGCGTGACGTTTAAAGTTTTTATCCCAGACAGCTGGAGCGGAAAAGGGAAAAGTGTTCAATTCCACCATTCTGTTATTTAACACCAGCGCATTTTGACATATTATTTTCATTTAATTCGTGACATTTATCTATGCAGTTTGTCTGTTTTTCGTTACCACTGAGTCCACTCTCCAGGAACCAAGTTTACTTTTGACAAGGTAGGAAGCCTGACTATCTAAACTTCTTTACTGATTCATTTTACTGTTGTAGGTTTATACGCTTGTTAAAGAAGAAGACTGCTTTGTCGGTAGTCAAACCTTCATGTTTTCCCAGTGCTAGGACAGTTGCAGTTTGACAGCATCGTATTTAAATTCAAAGTCAGTTAACAATCAAAATTCAGAGAAAATTTAGCTGTCAATTCTGAGTTAATTTCACTTCGACGTTTCATTTCAATTAACGAAATGATAAACTCCATTGTTATACAGACAGTAGCAATATAGGAGTGAACTAAAACAAGTCCTTTGTGCTAATAGCGGCACAGGTTAAAACTATTGAATTATGGAACGCTTGTCTTTTGGGGCACAGTTATATTTACTTTTTAAAAAAGCCTTGGAGTTTACGTCTCTCTAAACTATACGATATCCAAGAGCACAGCAACACTCGTGCTATGTGTTGGTAAGGGTAACTATGTTATGCAGTTCTTTACAAAATGGCGAAACAGGTGTTGCAAAATAGGAATTTTGCCTATCGAATCTAATGTTTCGTTAATATAGCCATTTGAAGCCGTAAAAATTGCAGTTTACTTGAACTGAGTTTAAACCGTGCTCAACCTTTGTATCGTCGGCGTTGGCTCGTGTCCGAACATCAATTTCTGCTAAAAGCACTGTGTCCTCTGTGCCTTGGAGGTGGCTTAGCAGGCCAACTTTGCATAGAATTTGCGAGGGCAGTCAGGGCACGGGAAGGTGGGCGGTGGACGAGGGGCTGCAAGGCGGCGATTTTGCTCTTTACGATTCTCTTCGGCTTTGCGCCTCCACTCCACTTCAAACATGGCAGTCCCGGTGGAAATGGACTGTGGCCAGCCGGATCGACTTGCCGCTGTTGTCTCCCTTGTCCTCAGATCAATTCCAGTTTTCCAGTTTATGCCTATGCTAAATGACAATAAAGACTACATATTCTTTTGTGATTACCTTTCCCTGGAGAGAATCGGTAAAAGAACTTGTAGATAAACTTTACGACTAGGGTTTTCCGACTGGACATTTTTGGCTTGGCTCTACGTTATAAGAAATGAACCGCTCAACAACGAGAAGCAACTGAAAATAGCAAATTAGTGAAAGTGGCACGGAGATTTCTACATGTCTCCAAGTTTGGTATTGTAAGCGTTTCAAATAATTAGAAACCTAAACTTTGAAGTTTCAAATGGACATTACTTTTGAAATTCTTCTATCCTGGAGCCCTAAAATATTGAAAAGCGATCTTTTGCAACATTTTCCTTTACGGCCGAAAAAGGACAAAGTTTTATGCCTACCCACCAAGCATGCCCCAAAGTAACAATGACGAAACAGAAACTTTGGGCTTAAACTATCGCGGAATTAAGGCCTGTAAAATTTAAAAATACTAAACATGTTTTCCTCTAAAGAAGTCGTCGGGTGAAAAGTAATTTCCAGTTCGCTTCGTTGTTTACCTGAATATTCCTCGGGTTAAACTTCCTGCTAATGTCGGGGGGGGGGGGGGGGTCTGTAACCTTGAAATTCAGTATATAAGAGACACCTAAAGTCTGCCTCAGATAAATGAACGGTACTTAAATAAGTCGCCAGCGAAATTTCGTGTTGTTCAGTCTTAACGATATTTTAAGATTGATAAAATGAGAGAAGTTAATGGGGTTGGGTATTATTGAGATTAAATGTATGCTTCACATTTGGCGAATATTTAAAACAAACAGCTACAGCTGTATGGTTCGATTTACAGAAAGAACAGAATGTGTTTCTGTTCGTGACACAAATTATTCGAAATTGCTTGGCGTTCACCAAGTCTGCAAAATAATTTACTACATGCATCAGCTGCCCATGAAAAATTTATCCCGGCCCAGAGTTTAGGTGGAAATGCTCTTGTGAAACCAAGTATAAAACGTATTTCCTTTAGCCTTGAATCACTCCATCGTTGTAAGAGTTTTGAAGGTTTCGTTTCTAATTTTGAGACTGCGTAACTTGAACTCTGAAACGTAGTATGGAACTTACCGCAAGAATGGGTAAATTGTTTACTGTCTTCAAGAGGTGCAATTTGAGGTTCTATTTTACCGCAGCAGAGTTGCAATATCCTTAACTGCTTGAGATAAAAATGCGACAAAAACACATTCTAAAAACAAATGAGATATTCTAAAGCAAAATTTCTGGAATGAATTTGACAATTGGGCGTTGATTTTGCCTTAAAGAAATAACTGATCTGGCTTAAAGTGTTTTTCGTCCATGGTTTTGACCGGCTGGTAAATAACTGGCAATAAAGAGATTTTTAAAATTGCTGCCTGAAAATGAAAAAGATTCGTAGAAATTTCCACGTACATTTTCTGTGTTACCCTAAAGTACATGGAAATTTCCATGTACCTTAATGCAATAAAAATGTATAGGTACATGGGAAATTTCCATGTACTTTGACATGTGTTGTGCATGAAGGTACATAGAAATATCCATGCACCTATACATGTTTATTGCATGAAAATTCATGCACAACACATGTAAATGCAACGTCTGATAAACGCTTCAAAACCGGGCGAAGTGCAGAAGGAAGTCCAGGTTTTTGGGTCCAAAAATAACTTCTACGAGGTAGCAGGGTTTTCGTACACAGACTCATGTCTTTTTTGACGTAGCATAATAATAGTATTAATTTTTCGATGATGTTCTAAAAGTGCGATTTCCGAACACGGAACTTGACGAGTCACTTTCCCGTTGTTAATTAACAAAACAAAGTTATGCATTCATTTATGGAAATGAAGGTAGCTGGTGCAGTTCAAAGGACTTAAAAATTAAAATTTTGGTTCACCAAAAAAATAATAATACGAAGAATGGGTGGTCTTCAGTTTGTGGGAGAAATTAGCTCGCAGCTAATTAATTACGGTTGGAAAACTTTAATGTTCCGCCTTTGATGCTGCATTACTTGAGAAACAATTTCGGTTGTTTAAATTTCAGGGGTGGCAAATGGTAGACGCGAGACTTCGTGAGACGGCGATACAAGCGTTTTTCTCTGCGAGTCCGAGATAACTTGACTTATTCGTTCAAACTCTTAAAATTCGAGCCCCAGATATAGTTGAAAGCTAGAATGAGCTTGTACAGTCTTTGAGCCAGCTCCTTCGAAATGGCTGGACTGAAGTGGAAATTTGATTATAACACACCACGTTATGACATCCTAGAGCAAAATAACTGTTTTTTCTAAAACGGACGTTGAGGTAGGTTTTGTAGGTTTTTGTGGAATTCGGACAATTTAGGATTAACTTTTTCTCGGAAATTTGTTAGTTACTTCGTTGACATTCAATATCAAGAGACGAGAAGACGTCATTTATAAAAACAGATAAACGAACAAATTGGGGCTTCGAGACCATTAGTCTTGCGAAAAATCAAGACTCCAAGACAGCGAGTCGTACAGAACCGCCAAAAAAACGAGACTGCGAGGCCCGTGAAATTCGACTAAAATTTTGCAAGACCAAGAGTTTTTGAAGGACCATTTGCCACCCCTATTTTCGGACACTTAATCTCAAATTGGACACTTCGCTGAAACATAGCTAAAGTAAATTTACGCCTGCAATCACGAATTAGACGGGAACGACATCAAAAGATGATTGTTTTATTGCACCCTAAAGGTTTTACGAATTCATCGACGAGAAAATAGCACAAATTCTATCAAGCCATTACGCATCTCAAGTAGAGTTCGCTCCATAAAGCCCGGCTTCTTTGTCATAAGAAAATAAAATTGATTTTCAAATATTTGAATCCGCCATACTGTAAACAGAGAATGTTTGAAAAGTGATTAATTGACTTCACGTTTTTTTAGTTAATCTCTTTGGCATTTTCGTCGTTTTGTTTAGTCTTCACTTAAATTTTAATTTTAAACTTTAAACACCCACCACATAATAACAGTAGAAATTACAGATCTCGGGACCATAATTCGACATATCTTTGGCACTTCTACTTAGGTGAAATTTAAAGGCTTTGATATTCCAGAACTACTTTTAATTTTAGACATCAGCACAGGAAAGGAAGTGTAGGACAAAAAACAGGAAATTTTGAACTCGTTGACACCAACATTTGTTCTTTTTCCATTAGGCCGGTATTTATATTTCTCTTCGAAGTTTGACTGGTTTTCATTTCGAACTGAAACAACCCACCAGGATGTAAAACTTTCTGTCAAGGTGAGTTCAGTGAAGTCTATGTCAACATTTTTTCTAATCATGTCTACTGTAGATCTTACGCTTTTGAACATTATTTCGCGACTGAGGCTTACTTGGTTTCTATATTCAATTCTATGAAACTTGCTCGTGTAAAAAAACTCACAGTCAGTTAAAACAATATAATGCCACAGAAAGTTGAACTTCTTTATTCGCCGCGAATTGTATTTAGACGTTTTGGTGATACGATATCTCAGATACTGTCTCCTTCCTAAAGCGTTGTGGCCATCATATACGTAGGATCTTTCTGAGGCGCGTGAATTGAAGTGTATCCAGCCTCCTCCCTTCAGTTCTTGTTATATTCCAGGTTTCGCATCCATAAAGTAGTACTGCCCGCCATAGCGTCTTGAAAAGTCTGATTTTCACGTTCCAACCAATACTCCTCGTGCCTTGCTTAGAGGTTTCAGTGCCTCCACCATCCTTTTTCACAGTCGCTCTTAGATAGACAAACTTTTCTACATCTTGCACTTCTTCACTTCCAATCTTTACTTTGTCTTCTCTTCGTGCATTCATTCTCCTGCACTTAGTTCTGAGCACGATGTCTGTCATCCTGCGTTGTCTACCAGTCGGTCGATTCTGTTCTGTATGTGCTCATACTTTGATGGAAGAAGGGGTTTGTCGTCTACAAAACCTAGGTCTTTAAGAGAAGTTGTGAAGTTTCCATCTGATGTCGCTTCTCTGCCCATCTGTCGTCCTAAGCATCACCCATTCCACAACGAGCAAGGACATGACACAACCTTGTTTGTACCTGACCTTCATCATTCTTATTAGTTTGTCAGTGATGCTAAAGGCATTCGTGATTCTCCGCTTTGCCGAATTTGCGTATACAGTGTCGCTTACCACTCGTTGATCCGTTCCACGATGTTAAGGACAATAAATATTTGCTCAACTGTGCTCTTGCTGTTTCAAAAATCAGCTCGTTTCTTTCTAAGGCATTGTCTGCTCCGTTCTGGATTCTCTGAATGACGACTCTCGCCGTTTCTTTGCAATCTTCAGGCCACAGTGTCACACCACGTCAGTTTTTAAACCCGTTCAGATCTCCTTTTTCAGGTAGCTTAACTATCAGGCCTTTCATCCATTTGTCAGGTACCTTCACCTCATGCCATATCCTGTTAAACGATCTTGTCAGTTCTTCGCTGCCTGTCTTTCACAGCTAGTGCTTTTCCGCTCTTTGTCTTCTCTTATTTCGGTCGTGTCCATCTCGCTAATTTCATCGTGCTCTCCAGTTGGTTTTGTCGGAGCCTCCCTGCCTAAATAATTGTACCTCTTAAGAGTGTTAAGTCATCTTTCAAGTCAAACATCCTTGTCATTTACTATCAAACCATTCCTTTTCTTGACTACTGCAACTTCCCGACGCGCTTTGTTTTTTTTATTTTACTGGCTGCTTGGTGTACACTTCTCTTTTTCTTCCCTTCTAAACTGACTTTTCTGCTTCACTCACTATCTGTTATAGTCAGACCCTTTTGTCCTCTCTTGTCTTCAAGAGCGCTTACTTCACCTCTGCTTCTTTTTTCTCCGCTGTGTCAATCTCGCTAATTTAGTCTGTCTCCACTGAAAGGTCTTCAGTTGTTTTCGTCGGAGCCTCCATGCCTAGTAAATGTACCTCGTCAAAGTGTTGAGCCATCTCTCAAGTCGAGTATTCTTGTCTTTTATTAGCCCACCGTTCTTGTTCTTGACTGCAGCGACTTGCCGTGCTCCTTTTTCGTGATTTTCCTGGCTGCTTGGTACAGTTCTCTTGTTCTTCCCTTCTCAGCTGACTTTTCTGTTTCACTCCTTACCGTAAATCCTCGAATTAGCGCTCGGGGCGCTTATTTCAAATTTAGGAGAAGATGGGGGGCGCTTAATCGGCGCTGTTTATCTCAAAGTCTTTTGTCTAGCCCGTTCTTCATCCGTTCCAATATTACCCTGTTAAGTATCTTTCCAGCTGATGACAACGACATAATTCCGCGCCAGTTTTTGCACTCTTGTAGGTCTCCTTTCTTTGGCAGCTTGATTAGGTGGCCTTCCTTCCTTTCATTGGGCAATTCTTATGTCTCCCAGGGCATAATTTGTTGGTGCGTGACACTGGATTACAGTGACCTTCCGCACTGGAAGAAACAGGCTCCCATTCTATCAAGGACTTGGTTACTTCCTTTGAGAACATGAAAGCTCCACCCTTTGTGTGTTGGGTATTCTCCTCTGCGTGGCCTGAGTAAATAACATCGTCTCCCCACTAACTAGCCTCACTCTTCCAGCTTGAATCTATCTTGTCTCGCATAGACGTAGGAGTGCCAATCTATCTGCTCTCATTCCCATCGCAATCTGCGCAGTCTTTTCGGTTTCATACACTGTCCTAACATTCCACGTTCCGAACATGGTGTTTTCCTTGAGCGTGAGAAAGGGATAGACGAGTAAGCTTCCTTCCGGGTTTTGCCACATTGCGTCATAGACGTTGGTGAGACACCTCCTCATCCCTCAGCTTGTTGAGTTTCGAGGCTTCCTTGAAAGGTTTTTCTAATCAGCTTCATCCACTAAACGGGTGACTAGCCAATCTATCTTCACCGTTAGCCACGCGTTTTTCAAGGTTCTAGACAGGCTTACATGGCTACCGTGGCAGCCCGAAGGAACAGATCGTCTGCCATACTTCACCCTGTCTAGCAATCCTCTACTTGACCTGTTGCCCACCTGCAAGACTTGGACGAGGGATTGGACAGGCAAGAGCCCCTTGTTTACTTACTGATTGTCACGTGTCAACCATGAATGTCAGATTATGCTCAAGGGACGTCCCATTTCATTTTTTGGAGTAAAAGCCAATGACATTTTCATCATTTCTTTCCCCATTAGACGCCAAACTTGATTACCAATTATAAGTTAGTATTCAGTAATTCTTACCTATTCTCAAGGTGCATGTTGGTGTTTATGATTGCAGTTGTTCCACTGAGTTCAAGATGCATAGCTGGTCTTATACAGCAGCAGTTTTAATTGCAATATCCGTTTGGAATAAAGGTAAGCCTTTTGTAGATAGCACGTACACTCAAAAGTGTCGTTGAAGACCAAATGTGCAGTTATAACTAGATAAACACAAAGCTAAAGACGAGGAGTGCGGACATCATTTCAAATTATCCTTTAATTTTTAATTGAAATGCAGTGATAAACATGTTTTAAACAAATACGCACACAGGGAAGTACTGATACAGGGCTAATGTTAACCAAATTATTTTTTCATTTCCTTTTCCAGAAAACCATTGGTGACTCACAGAATTGAAAAATATAGAACAATTAAATTAATCTAAATCGACATAAATTATCTGTTCTAAATTTAACTCTTCTGCGTACCCTTCCTCCGGCTAAAATGACACTCAAGAAATTAAGAAACAGTTGCTTTCGACTCGTTCCACAATTTTCCATTTTAACAGTAAAATACAGTGATTTAAATTGCATTTATTTTCACAATTATCTAATATCGAGACATCTTCCTTTGTAGATGTGTTTTCTACAACATGTAACTTTAACTTAAGTTGTGCTCAGTTCAACACGTCCGAATCCGAATCTTCGAATACTTCCACCTGGGTCATCAGTGCACCACTGAACCACACCATCGGAATAAAATTTGAGACCTTTCAGTTATCCGATTCACAAAAATACGGACATAATTGGATCAAAATCTATGATGGTCGCAGGACAAATAATGCCTCGCTGGGGGTTTTTACCGGAGTAAGGCGACCTTTCATGGTACAGTCAAGTGGCCAATTTATGTTGGTGAAACTAATAAAGGGACTGCATTTGACTTCCCTTTGCAACTTTACGGGTGTTTGCTCACTTCACTCAACTAAAGGTAAGTTTTTACCAATTTGGCTTTTTTTCGTAGGAATTCTAGTGAGCAGAGAAAACGGAGAAATAAATCTTTAAAATCTTTGATAATCGAATTCAGACATCTTCATGGTTATGATTTCCATTGGTGAATTATTAATGAGTTTAAGCGGGTGTTTTTACATCACAAATGTCTTGCATAGTCTTGTTACCATTTTGGCCAATAAAATTTTGTTTGGTATATTGATTCATCCATTACCTTGCATGTGTAGATAAACCGAAAATCTCGATCCCAGACCAAGATGTACGGACCGCACCAGATCTCTTTGTTTGGTGTTCCGCCGAAGGATCCCCACCAATCAACATATCCATCTTTAACAACTCCAACTTTTTGGATAATGGGAAGGACTTGGTAATGACTCGATTAAATGAAACTGGAAACTACTCATGTGTGGCTACGAATGAAGCCGGTATTGACAAGAGAGAGTTCTCAGTTACTGTTGTAGGTAAGATGTATATTGATGTAGTAGCTGCAAAGAGATCCTCTGGGTTTTGAAAGTAATGATTATGCTTTGGTTTTGTAAAATAAAGAAGAGTGATATATTCCTTCATTTACAAGCAGATTGCAGAAATCTGTGTTTTAACCATGGTAACGTAACGAACGGCCAAGTTGAAAATAAAGTTTGGTGCAATGCGTCAAGTTCATCAGTTGACATCTTCAAGTGCCTTCCCACGACGGCTACAATCCTGTGAGTAAACTCTTTTATTGGATTTTCGTACTGTACATCGAACGTTTTACGACCTATTTAGCTTATTTTTGTTGAAATTTCCTTTCAACATTTTGAGGAAGAATGGAAGTCATAGATTTCTCACTAAGACGATAAACAGAGATTGTCTATGTTAGGCCAACAAGTTTCATGATCACTGCTAAATATTGTCTTTTTGCTCACTGAATTAGCAATATAACAAGGACCGACATAACATACTTACCCAAAGAAGCATTCCGTCACATGGATGCGCTTAAAATGCTGTACGTACCCAACAAAAACCTGTTTTTGTCATAGTCTGAGAACAGGCTCCGCCCTAGGGGTCCTGGGCGAAGAGAAAATCGGAGAACAGAGGAGTTGAGCCCAAATAACAGAAATTTTTAAGGAACCTTTTCACACGCGACTTTGATCATCACGCGACATTTTGATTTTTAAAGATTTAACTTTTATCTATTGTCAGAGACCCGCAAAACGTGATTTCTCTTCCTGAAGTTTAGTGAAAAATTATTCAACAAAATCAAGATCATTGCTCTTGGTTTGTGATAAAAGAAACGTTTCAATCTGTTGATGGTCTTGGACGAACAAAAGCGAGTATAAAAACGCGAAAGTTGCTTTTTCTCCACTTTCCTACCCTCTTAGAGTTTACTTTGATTTTCTTAACTTTCCTTTTCTTTTTTACCTCGTTAATACCTGAAAGAGGGTTTAAATAAGTTAAGAGCGATTCCATCAACGTTTCCTTTCCAAAACGAGATAAATTTTATAGCCCGTCCAGTCATATTATGTGTGAAGATTACGTGACATTTTATGTTGAAAAACGACCTTTGTGCAAATTAAAAGAAATTCTTACTGTATTTTTGCGCAATCAGATTTGTTCCCCCCCTCCCGAACCCCGCCTCCAATCGAATAAGTTTTTCAACAGCTGCCATACCCAAGTGAAGGGTCTGATGGTTAAAAAATAATCACAATTCCTTTCTTTTTTGTTGCAAACACAAGCCGCACTACATTACTTTACTATAAACTATTTTCTCTTCTTTCTCTAGTGATATCAGGAATAACAAAATAGAAAAGCTACAAGAAGATGTGTTTGCAGATTTATTCAGCCTGCAAGAATTGTAAGTTTGCACCTCCATGAAATATGATTACGATTTTAAAAGGCATTTAAAAATGAAATGAAAATTGTTATGCATTACAGACTTCACAAAACAAACGCAGACCTTCTTACTTGCCTAGGTGTATTATTTGCCCTGATTGACCTATGAATTTACATGCTCAACTCAACAAAAACTTTAAACTCGCCTATACATAACCAAAAGGGACCAAGCATATTGTGTATGGAAGAGAACCAGAGGTAAAATAACCTTTACCACCTCTATGCCGCAGACATTCGATTCTGTGCATTTGGTGGCGTATTGCATAAGCTGGACCATAATCGCGAGACTATGAATTTTTTGAAAGTTCATTTTTTTTTTTTTTTATGAACGTTACTAACGTCGCCGCTTCTTTTTGCACGAAGCGTCTGTTTCTCAGGAGAGTTGTATTTGTGAACGGTACTAGAGCACAATCTGTCACAGACATTTCCGCCCCCAGATCGGATCAATCAGCACCTTCGCAAACATTCAACGAAGTGAAGCCATGATCATCATCGGCGTCGATAGACGAACATAATTACTAGATACATGTATATGTGTCCTGTAGTTACAAAGTTGGTAACCTTCATTGAGTCGTCCCGTTGGTGGCCAATTCCCAGATAATACAAGCCCCGTCATAGTAAACTCAACTTTCATTGTGGTTGTTTTTGCTGTTGTTGTTGTTGTTGTTGTTGTTTTCTTTCTTGTTGTCTTGCAGATTCTTATCCAGAAATAAGATACATAAATTAACAGAAAATGTTTTCTTCAAACTGGTGAACTTGCAACACTTGTAAGTATATCCATTTACCTTTTGGACATAACAATAACACATAACACCGGTAAAAAAGTTTCTGAAAAATACCCCGCGGGGGTTAGGTAGTGGGAAGAGAGGAGTACATGTATGAACGAGGAATTGCAAAGCACCAGTGTTCACCTGTAAATAGCTGCAGCGTTATGTAAGGGAATGTTTCATAACTGCGACAGTTTTATCAATTAGTTTTCATGATGATTACTTTTTTACTGTATTTCTAAGAAATGTATATTCAAAATGAATTTATGTTCCTTCTTGGCTTGCAGAGATTTGTCTCATAATGCCATTCGCCATCTCCCTCGAAGGATATTCGCTGGACCATCCCAATTACTTTCATTGTACGTTTCTCCTCACTTTTCTCTTGACAAAATACATCGTTTATGAGCAAAAGTAGCCATTTTCTGGTGTAGGTTGTTATGGAAAATGACAAGAGAAGTACCTTGATGTTCTTTTGATACAGAATACAGCATTAGCAGATGGTATCTCGTGGAGAAAACATAGAAAAATCTTTGCCGACATGGCTGTTCAAATATTTACAGAGCTTGTGAAACTTAGTAAACTTTATAATATAAATGGGCTCATACAAAGTTTCGGTTTTTAAATCTTCAAGTTCAAATTTCTTCTCACTTTTAATCCTGTCATGCCCTTTCAATGCTTGATCTGAACTAAAGGAGCTAGGGTTTGGATAAAGATTGATGCAATGGAACACAAATATAAACACAAGTATTCACAATTAATAAACAACATTATGTCTAATTTTAGGAACCTGAAATGGAATCGCATTAAAAAGCTACCCACGGAATTATTTTTCAACCAGTTAAAGTTGGAGGAATTGTAAGTTTGTTTGCGTTTTTTCATTAAATTAAACGAACACAGTCACTATTCAGAAGTCTCAATCCGTCCTGTCGAGTCTTACCGGCAAGTTGTAGCACTGAAAGATCCAGAAAACTATCATGTTTGAAAAAAAAGATGCCCAATTGATTTCAAAGACATATCGAAAAAGATATGCTTAGAGGCCACAGGTAACAGGGGTATAAGAGGGAATGACCAAAATTTATTCATAAAAGAAAGGAATTGCATGGTCTTTTGTTTCACTGCCCTTAAATTTGTACCTTTTTGTTTTGCAGATTCTTATCCGGAAATAATATAGAAGATTTAACAGAAAATGTGTTCTTGCATTTGGTGAACTTGCAGCATTTGTAAGTATATCAATTTCCTTTGTTGACATAACAATAACACATTGCACTATTACCGAAAAAAACATTAAAAAAAAATACGCGGGTAGGGGGTTGGGATTGGGAAGAGAGGATTATAAACAAGGAATCGCAAGGTACCCGGTGTTTGAATGTCACACGCGCAGCGTTACGGGAGGGGGTTTTTTTTTTTATCACTGCGGCAGTTTTATCAATTCGCTTTTATATAGCATATGTTTTACTGCATTTCTGAGAAATACCTATTCAAAATATGTTAACTGTTTTCCTTCTTGGCTTGCAGAGATTTGTCCAACAATATCATTCACTGTCTCCATCCAAGGATATTCGCAGGACCATCTCAATTACTTTCCTTGTACGTTTCTCCTCTCCGGAATAAGATAAGAGAAGTACCTTGATAGTCTTTTGATAAAGAATACAACATTAGCAGATTGTATCTTGTGGAGAAAAAAATAGAAAAATCATTGTTGTCATTACTGTTTATATTTTGCCTTGTTAATGAAGGAATCGTGTTAGAGACACATGGAATTCAAATATTTACAGAGTTTGTGAAACTTAACAATCTTAATGATATGAATAGGCTCATAAAAAGTTACTGGGTGAACTTTCTTCTGACTTTTAATCCTGTCATGCCCTTTCAATACTCGATCTGAACTTAAGGTCCTAGGGTAGGGTTTAAGATTAGTGCAATGGAACACAAATATAAAGACTAAAATTCACAGTTAATGAATAACATTATGTCTAATCTCAGGAATCTGAAATGGAATCGCATTAAAGAGCTACCGAGTAGATTGTTCTCTAATCTGTCAAAGTTGGAGGAATTGTAAGTTTGTTTGCGTTTTTCCTTCAAATTAAACGAACACGGTTACTGCACTAGAAGTCTCTGCCCGAAATACATGTATGACGTTAACATGTCAACTTTTACCCGCAAGTTGTTATACTGGCAGACATGCAAACCTATCATGTTTGAAAAAAAAGATGCCCGGTTGATTTCGAAGACATCTTGAAAAGGAATGCTTAAAGGCCAAGACTTGGACTGAAAGCCACAGTAAACAATGGTGTAAGTGGGAAAGACCAACACTTATCCATAAAAGAAAATTGCCATTTGTTCGCAGTTCCTTATATTTCTTCCTTTTTGTTTTCAATCAATCAATCAATCAATCAATCAATCAATCAATCAATTTATCAATCAATCAATCAAACTTTATTTATAGAGAGTAACCACCTAATAGTTACACAACTGATAAACTTGTGACCCTCTTAAATATACAGTAATTAAAAATCTGCAGATTCTTATCCGGAAATAATATACAAGTTTCAAAAGAAAATATTTTCTCGAATTTGGTGAACTTGCAGCACTTGTATGTGCACAAATTTACGTTTGAGACAAAAATAATACATTACACTATCACCGATAAAAACATTTTTTAAAAAATACGCGGGTAGGGTTGGCATTGGGAGGAGAGGAGTATAAAAGAGAAGTTGCAAGGTACCCAGTGGTTACACGTAAATAGTCGCAGCGTTGTGTAAGGGTATTTTTATTACTACAGCAGTTTTATTAATTCGTTTTTAGATAGAATAAGTTTTCACTGTATTTCTGAGAAATTTATATTCAAAATATGTTTATTTTCCTTCTTGGCTTGCAGAGATTTGTCCTCCAATGTCATTCACCATCTCCATCGGGGGATATTCGACGGACTATCTCAATTACGTTTCTTGTACGTTTCTCTTCATTTTTTCTCTTAACAAAATACATTGTTTGATAAAAAGTAGCTATTCCTTTGGTGGTGTTGAAATAATAGTGAGGAACCACGAGACTGTTATGGATAAAGGCACGAGAACTGACATCAAGGTACATGTAAGTACCTTGATGTTCACTTGATAGAGAATATAGAGTTAGCAGATTGACACCTTGTGGAAAAAAATTGAAAAATCTTTGCTGACATCACTGTTGACATTTTGCCTTGCTAGTATACACCTTTAAGTAAAGAAGGAATCATGCTAGCTACACATTGACTTCAAACATTAATCCTGCCTGTCATGATCTTTCAATGTCCAAAATTGATATTTTTGTTGCCGGCGAGTCCGAACGAAGCGAGGGAGCCCTCCCCCGTCACTCTCCGAATTCTTCAGTTTCGCGCTCGTCCGTTCGCTGTGCCCGCCGAATTTTTTCCCGTGCTCCCTGGGAAACTATACGCAGGCTAATATTTTTGTTACTCGATCTGAGCTTAAGGGCCTAGGACTTGGATAAAGATCGATTGGTGCAATGGGACACAAATATGAACACAAGTATTTACAATTAATAAACAACATTATGCCTAATTTTAGGAGCCTGAAATGGAATAGCATTGAAGAGCTACCCACGGGGTTATTTTCCCATTTGGTAAAGTTGGAGGAATTGTAAGTTTATTGGCGTCTTTTATTTAAATTTAAAGAGCAGTTACTACAGACGTCTCGGTCCGAAAGATGACTCTGACCCAGTCCACTCGTACTCGCTAGCTGTTGCACTGGACACCCATTACGTTTAAGAAGAAGATGCCGAAATTATTTCAAAGACATATCGTAAAGTATTTTAGTTTGCTTGTTACATTGCTTATAGACCAAGACTTAAGGCTGAAAGCCACAGTTAAGAGTGGTATAAGAGGGAAAGACCAATATTTATCAATAAAAGAAAGGAATTGAATGGCCTTTTGCCCGTTCCTTATAATTATATGCAATATGCTTCATTTTATTGCAGGTCTCTCGGCAGGAATAAACTTTACAATCTAACTGCAGGAACATTTTCCAACCTACGAAATTTGACTTTCTTGTAAGTCTGTTTAGGAGGGTGCTAATGGAAGGGGAGGGGATGGGTGGGTGGGGAGGTTGGCTTTCATGGTTGTCTGTCCAAAATTTCACGTTATTAAGGTAGACGAAACAATTTCAGGCCTTTTGACGTTACCGAAAAAAAAGAAAAATCAATTCACCGCATTTTGATCAGCGAAAGTGATTTCATAGTTACGTAACTTCAAATGCATCAGGCAAAAATGATGTTGCTATCTAATCGTATATAATACAGACATACATACACACTACACTTTATTTGAAAACGGTAGAAACATCAATTATGTTACAAAAAAAATGACCTACATGTTTGCCGTCTGAAAGTACGAGCAGGACTTAAAGATACATAATAATCATGAGCGCGATTGAACCTTGGTCTAATTAAGTCAATCGTCATCGTCAAACTATAAGTCAATATATATTATTTTTCTTTGAGTTTCTTCGAATTTGACAAATAAATTCGAAATTTTGTTTTGGTAAATTTCCTTAGTCCAGTCCTAACACGATGACCCTTGCAAACGCTCAAATGCATAAAGGATAAAAAGATTTTCTCGTTTTAAAAAGTAATCGGATAAGCAAAACTTGTGAAGAGTACTTCAAAATGAAATAAGCGAAAAAAAGATGCTGTCATTGTCAAGTTTCAAATGCAAAAGCCAGTGTCCGTGCTTAACTATCTGTTTAAATATATGCATAAAAATGTGATTCTGACGTGTGTTTTGCAGGGATTTGGAGTCAAATAAGATTCCGTCTCTACCAACAAGAATATTCTCCAACTTGCGGGCACTGAAGCACCTGTAGGTTTTACAACAGTTCAAAATCTCTTTCATTAAAACTTCTATTGTATCCTGCATAGCAAGACCTGTTTTTTTTTTTTTATTTATTTATTTATTTTTTTTAAGTAGGACCTATATTTCGTCACTAGTCCCAATATTAGCTCACTTTTGTTTTTCGGGTGGGAGCAAAAAATTGCATTGATAGTACGCCACGAACCTAAGTCAAGACCTGTAATCGGTCATGTGAAATCTCCACCTTAACCCATCTCCTTTTTTGCTACTATCACTTTTTACCTCATGATTTGTACTTCATACCATGAGGTATAGTGATGGTTGGATTGGTCACTCCATTCCCGTTAAACAATTAATGCATGCATTAAATCCGCGTTAAACATTTATTAAAGACATTTCCCCCTGTCCCCCATACTACACACTGGTCATATATGTGGGGGGAGGGGGTGGGACAAAGGTGGCAGTACATGTTTACAAAATGGCGTCTGTTACGTCGAGTCCGACGCAAGAATTGTTAAGGCGAGTTTTCTTTCCTTTCGCTCCATCTTTGATCAAAGTAAATTTTTCAAGACCTCACAAACGAACAGGAAATGTGCTCAAGAAAGCTCGAGTGGAAAGAAATGGGTTTTAAAGTCTTAATGTCTCTAAGATACATTTGGACGACGAGGAATATCAATAGAATGCACAAAACGAACTATTCGGAATGAATGCTTTATGATCTGGGGAAAAAGGTAAGCTGCCTTTCTTCTACTGTATTGCATTTTGAATTTTCTAAACATACTCGCAGGACGTCCGATTTAAAATTAAATGCGCTTTTAATATTTCGCAATTCGCTAGGAAGCTGTTCGGAAAACGTCACATGACAAAGGAGATCGATGAAGCTTTGGTCAAGTTCCCCTCTCGCTGGGACTTAAATGCCACAACTGTGACAAGCTCTAGAGATTGAAAACAACTGCCAAACAAATGCTAAATACAATATACGCCAAATAACAAATACCATAACAAATACAAAATATCAAACAACAAACAAATGCCAAACAGATGATCTCTTACCTGCTGAATACCACTTCATCCAACTTTTTCTACAGTTACTGTTGTTGAACCAGTGAATGTTACAAATGCCCTAAACATTTACATTGGACGCCTAGATGAATTTCATTATGTTTCCATAGTAGAAAACAGAACAATGGAGATGAGAGACAACAGCAAACAAACAAAAAATGCAAATGAAAACAAACCCGTTGATAACAGTGAAAAACGTAAAGCTTACAGGAGAAAATACATGACAGAATACATGAAAGACAGAAGAGCAGATGATAACTTTAGAATAAATGAGGATCAAAAATGAGTACGAGACTGCAACATTAATAGCAAAACATCTAGGAACAAGAAACACCAGGCTGCTAAAAGAACAAAATTGAACCCAGAACATGTCAGAGAGATAGAGCAGTGCTCCTTCAGAAAACAAAAATCAGACAACCCGCAGCACATAAGGCAAATAACCGAACAGTCGGTAAGAAAAAGACAAAACACTGAGGTTCTGGCAAGTGTATCACTACTAACATGTAGCAGTCATGAGTTGCAGCCACAAGAAAACAAGTACAATGCAATTTCTATGATAAATTTGTTTTACAAAAACATTGCATGTGGCCCAGAATATGTATGCACTTGTGACCAATTGTGGTTTAAGTGCTCTATAGTGAAATGTGATCCAAACAAATATAGGGCATGTTCACTAGACATTGTTGAGTCCTGTCTTACTGGTTTTAAAAGTGTCAATGACACTGAATGGATCTGCATGACTTGCAATTAAAAAAGAGTCTAAAAAAAGTCTGAAAAAGCAATTGTCTAACTCGCAATAAAAAAGGTCTAAAACAAGGCAGGTTACCCATCTGTTCTAAAGCCAATGAGATGGGTTTTCCTTAAAAGCCTAATGTATTGAATTTCGCATCACTAGAAGAGCGACTAATATCACCTCTTATACCTTTTATGCAAATCCGTGAACTTTATAGGGGTGATCAATTGTCTATTCATGGAAACATTGTCAATGTGCCGAGTGATGTAAATTCGACTGTTCATTGTCTCCCAAGGCCAAGAAGCAAATCACAGACCGATCCAATAAAACTTAAAAGGCGACTTGGTTACAAGCATCACTATCAGTTTCAGATTGTCAGACCTAAGAAAGTATTAGATGCAGCCAAATATCTTGTAGACACTAGTGAATAATTTAAAACTGAAGGCATAAAAGTGCAAAATGCATGGGTAGATGGTATAACTTTGCAACCCATGAAGAGTGGGGTGAGTTTGTTCAAAACCCTAACACATCCAGTGCTGATGTGTAAACTAATGAAATCTTCACAAATTGTCAAAACAATATTTGCATTGCTGATGTTCATAATCCAGACAGAGAAAAAGACACCGAAAGGATTACCAGTGTTTCCTGTCAAAATGTTATATATATTAGATGAAGACCTTATTTCTATAAACATTCTCAACTAATGGCTGCTTATTAACATGATGCAATTTTCAACTTAACACCTTACAAATGCAACACTTCTTAGTTCCAAAAGAGGCAAAGGACAGCGCTTCATAGAACAATTACCACATACCATGAGGTAGCTCGAAGGAGCCTTTGATTCTCCTTCAGTGCTGTTGGCTTTCAACTGATACAACTCGTTAGTTCTTGCATTGTCCGCCAGGAGGAATCAATAATGAACAAAAATCTGTGATAACCGTAAAGAGCTCTTTGAGGGCAATGAGAGGGCCTAGCATCCCTCTCAACTGCTGGGGTTTGCTGACCGGTTCTTGAAGCAACTAGGAGTTAGGTATTAAAAGTTGCCTTGTTTTTTGCAAATTGCTTGCATGATTTTCTCAGATGTGCTATCATTTAGGTACCCATTTATACGTCTGTATTTGGAGGAGAAGTCTTCGAGAGTAAACATAGCAGGGGCGGATTTAGGGGGGATGGATTGGGTGTCCATCCCCCCTTGGTGAAGCCAAACATGACAAAAATGAAAAAGATTGTAAATAATTTGGTAGAAAAAAGGCAAAATCTCTGGGCAAGTAACTAATTGTAATTTCTAGTTTGTGGCATTGTTAGTTTTTCTGCTGTCTTAGGTTTTAAGTCTCAAATTGCAATAATTTGGAGGCATATCCATTGATTCTGCAATCCCAAAGTACTAGCCACCCCAACCCCCTCCCTTTAAAAGTCCTGGATCCGCCCCTACATGGGGTACTATGAAAAGGGTCCCTGAAGAGGGCGTAGGGAGATCAGTTGATTTACTCCTCGATGAAATCCTTGGGCATACAAAGAAGGATCAGAAGATGAACTCTGTGATTCTGAAGCTTTCAGTAGCCTCAGCCTTTTCTACATCATTAGGCATTGCGCATAGCAACCGCATTTTCACGATCAGGTTAAACCAAGTTTGGTCTCTTTTGACCTTTTTCCAGTATCTTGAGCTGCACTGCCGAATTAGCATCTTTTCGCGTTCCATTATCACTGGGTTAAATTTCTATCGATTTGCTTCATTTTGCGAAAATAGTGAAATCAACGATAGCGTATCCAAGATGGCAGAGTCAAGCTGGAGGATTACAACGCGCCTTGTTACGTTATATGACGTGATATCTAACAAAAAGGCACAACCCAAGGGTGGGTTCACCGCCTAGGGCCATGAGGGATGAGTTTGCTTGTAAGTCCGAAGCTAGATTAAACTCACTAACATACTTTTCTCTTATCTTTTCTCAGATTTCTGCAGAAAAACCTCATAGGTAACATTACAAAAGAGATGTTTACCAACCTTGCAAACCTCCAACATTTGTAAGTATGCAAGGTCAAAACATCCAGACACTGGCACTGTTGCTAGAGGTGTCAGTTGTCAGGAGCCCATGACCCTGCAGTTGCCCATTAGATACACACTGCGTCAAAATTAACAATGCACCATTCTGTAGGTTCAACTAACATTCACGGCTTGGCCTTCTGAATAACTTTCAAGTTTGTTCTGTGCGGCCACCACCCCTTTAATTTCACTCGACCTTAATGCTCCTTCAAGAGCTAATTGTTCTACCATAAAAGCCGATATCATAACTTCCCCTCTGTATCCCAGATACTTGTAAATCCTACATGCTGCAATAGAGCTGCAGAATCGGTGATTTGAATCTTACAATGAGATATCTGGTATTTAACATTGTTAGATTGCTCAATCAGAATAAACTCCTCAGCATCCCTAAAGAGGGATTCATAAACTTGACAAGTCTGAGGATAATGTAAGTAAAATTCTTATCGTGTTCAATTAAATAAGCAAGCTATAAATCATAATTTGCAGTGACTTTAGGTAACCGCTTGATTTTCAATCCAGTCTCGAATGAAAAGAGCAAGAACAGCTATGGGGTCATCTTCTGAAATCTCCCCATGAATAAAAGCCATTTCAGCTCAAATAACTGACGTAGGGGATGAACCACTGTACTTTGAGGGGGAGAGGATGCGTAATATTTTTTGCGCAATTTTTTTTCTTTTTTTTTTTATGGTTAGGCCGTGCAATATTTTTTTCAATTTGTCCCAGATGCGTCTTTTGCGTCGCTCGTCGATATTTTATTAATGTAGACTGTGTATAACTTGGACCTGTCTGTAAGTTCGCTTCAAAGCAAAGCTGCTGAATATGTTAATAATTTCATGATTCCAATAGTAATGCGTCTTGTTATGTAATCTGCAGACTGCTTTCTGATAACAATATCACGACTATTGGAGACAGGGCTTTCACCGTTCCAAATGGAAGATTGCTGCTAGTGTAAGAAAAGGCTACTTAGTTTACTATTATAGCTCAACACTAATTTGTTTCGTTCTCTTCATTGGCCAAAACTGATCACGTGGTACGGTCCCTCGCGGGCATTTTATCGCAGCTCATAAATTGAAGTTAGAATTACGATGGGTGAAAGAGGATTCTAGGATGAAAACTGCAGTAAACGAAGATACGGAAAACGGCGCAGAAAGATATCACGCTTGCTTTGTACGTTTTTGCGGGCCTGAACGACCTTATTAATGGAACATAAGAAAGTTCCAAGCACTGTAGATTTAGCCAAGCGTAAAAGCAAAGCTCCTAATCAGTTACTGGAAAAAAATAACTGCTTAAAGAAATTCAGCAGTAAGCATTTCGCTAAACCAAATGAATCGAAGAAACAAACGGAGGAAATCTCAGTAAACGCAATATGCAAATAACTACGTGCAAGTGGCAAATGCAAAATCACACACAATTGTTAAGTACTCCAATTTTTAGATCCGAACAGGAAAGTGAACTGCTATAAAGAAATAGTTCAGATCCATAGCTCTAACTTATTTCTGAACTACGTGAAACATTTCTTAACTTTTTGTATTTCATTATATTTGTTTAGGACCTCTGCATATTTATTGTTTTACTTGTTTTCCTTTTAGATATATATTACGGGCAAAGCTTACAGAATTTTCCGCCGAAAAGTTTAACAACATTGAACACACAAAATCGGAAGTGTAAGTATTGAACAAGGGTTTTCATACCTACTGTTAATATTGAAATAGCATTTTGCTTGCATGGATCGAGTGCTCAATTTTTGAAAAGTTATAAATTTTGCGGAGTAATGCACGGCACCTTTAACTTCGAAATAACCACAACAACTCATAACACAGTCGTAAGCGCAAACAGATTGTTAAAAATTTATGGTTAAATGTTGTAAGACGTTGTATTTCTGGTAGCAATGCTTGGTCAATGTTTTATTTTTTCACAGTGTACCTTTCGTGTTAGAGGGGTTTTCAGTTGAGTGTCGAAAATCACTTTGTCCCTTCAAGAAAGATTTTTACCACAATTGCTACTAATCTCACAATCTGATTGGCTGATTTGCCGTTGTCGATAAGAGTCCAGACAACGCTGCTCGCGACAATGTGTCACGCAATACCTTTTGTAGCTCGCGCTCTGAAAAAAAAATTTTCTTTGACGTTGATATTGTGGTAAAAAACAAATCGAAATTTGTTGTGGACTCTCTCGGCCACGCCTCTTGAGTCCACAACATTTTGACCACTGTGATGACGCGTATCGTTGTCGATAAGAGAACATACCACGCTAAACTACATTCGATTCATTCGATTTGTTAAGGAGACAACCCAGTGAGCCAATCAAAACTCGAAGAAAATGCGTTGAGCCGGCGCGAAGAGCGGGAAAATGTCTGTGATTTAGTCACGATTGCTTTTGGTTGAATTTCTAATTGCTAGTTGAGAAAGTGGTGGAAAATTTTCAAATCAATCACTAAACTGCAAGACCAAAGCATTGCGAATCAGTATTGTAGTGGAAATCGCCCTGAATAATGATGTCTTTGTATTTCGCAGAAGCGTGGACGAAGCGAAACCCTGCGTAGCAAGATTTACAGATGTAGTTGATGGTGCTATGCGGTGCAGAGTTCACATGTATGTAATGTTTCGTTTAAACTTTGCCGAGATTTGCGTCCATTGAGTTGTGCTGTTAAGAGATCTCGCGTACATTATATCTATGTGCTTTTTTTCTTCAGATTTAGAGAGCTAAAGTATAACGACACGGAGGATAACGACTACATCGAAATCTACAATGACACCGGACGGCTGCGGAACATCGTATTGAGGACTTTTGTTCAAGCTGGATTTGCCAAAAAAGGCAAACATGCATACCAGATGTATCCATGCCCCAGGGGATGGTTTCTTAATTCATCCTACGACGACAATACTGAACTTGAGTGCGAGAAATGTCATACAGGTAGTGATATTTTAACAATTCATCAGCGCTTCTTAATCAAATACCAGTTGTACAGGCATTTTATTGCATTTTTTAACTTCTTATTTTGTTGTTGTTTTTGTTTGTTCTTTTTCTCGATTGAGGGTCCCTCGGGGACGATTTAAACTATGACATCAACAATGCAATGCAATACAATAGTGCAATAATGCTACAATTGCAATCAAGAGATCCACCACTGAACCAAGACCACTTCTAGAAATTGACCAGAAATCTCGAGAATTAAGCAGCTGTAGACATAGCCCTGAGTTGGAGTTATGATTTACATTGAGCCTTTGTGTGTGGTTTCCGGAAGTTGTGTTCTGCAAATCCCGTGGAAATTGTAAAAAGTGGGATAACTTCTATGGTTAAGACGTAGTGTCGCAAATTTTTTGGTCTAGTTCTTTCCTATTTTCAGAAAAATCTGAAGTCAAATATTCACAAATGCCTGCTAGAAAGTGCTGACACGTAACATGCAATGTAAAACCCTGAACAGAGTTACGGATTAGTTCGTGTTTTCACTGTTATTTGCATATAATTCGCTTGAAAGTGAGACTTAGGGATAGGTACAGGTGGGCCTTTATTGTTTTCATTCACGTCTTGTACAACTCAAAACTGGACTATTGAGGCGAGGATGCGGCAAAGGGCGCCGTCTAATTACAAACCAGGGCAATGTCATTTCATGTGGGACCTTGCTATTCCTATCTTTTTTTTTTGTTCTAATAGGTGGCTATTTCTCTAACACTGAAGCTCTTGTCGGGGACAGTTGCCCGGAGTGTCCCACTGGCACCTATGTCCCCTTTCATAAAGCACCTGGAACAGATCGACGAGACTGCCGTGCTTGTCCGATAGGTAATAAATGATAAGAGAACTGATAGCTGCAAACGCACCACTTCTACAGTCTAGTATTCAGAAGTTGTGAGATCGTGACTATGCTTCTAAACACAACCTCAAAATTAATCCGTTAACTAATTAAAGGCTATCAGCATTTATAAAATTCAACACTAAACTATAACCAGCTAGCATGTGTGCCAAGGTGTTTTCTCTTTTTTTTTTTCTGACAGGATCAAATACCGCCGCATTCGCTGGGTATAAGGGTTGTACCTGTATGGAAGATTTCTACCGTATGGATCGGTTTTCCAATTGCAACTCTTGTCGTACATTGCTAAAGGGATTGAAATGTGAAAATGACCTTGCCTCTCTCGAGTCTGGTTATTGGTGGAATTGGGTAAACAAAACAAACGAACTAGTTTACGAAAAATTTGCGACAAACCTCCTTAACGTCATTTACAGACCTGGTAAAAGCATCAAGTCTGCTATAACTTATAGTACCGAAAATGCGTTCCCCTACAAGTTGCCCAAGATACACAAGTGCGAAAGGGAAAAGTCGTGCACTGGAGGTATACATTCCTCATGTGAACCAGGCTACCAAGGTCCAATGTGCGAGATCTGCATCGATGGTTACTATAAAAAACTGAAACGATGCATGCGGTGCCCAACCAAAACATCGATTATCGTCCAGCTGTCAATCCTGGCGGCAGTAGTTGCAATAATCACCGCAGCTTTGGTTTGGATACGCACGATGAAAAGCAAGAAAAGAGACGAACGTTCTTCAGCGGATATGATTTTCGGCACGCTGAAAATTGCTATTGGCTGCTACCAAGTCACATATGGAGTTATGGAATCGTTTTCGTACGTTACGTGGCCAGACTATGTTGAGCTTATTGCAGAATACTCCGAGTTTTTGCAGCTGAGGTTTTTCCAGATAGCACCAATTTACTGTCTCATGCCAAATTATAAAATGGATGCTTTTGGAAGCCTGTTTGCCATACTCGCATTGAATGCTGCTGCCATCTTACTGTCTGCCCTTGTTTATGTACTTAGCAAGTTATGTCTACTGCTAAGCACTTTGAGCAAAGAACAGAAAGAGAAAAAAGCGTCCCGAACCAAAGCGCTGATTTACCGAAACTTGTTTTTCTTCCTCTACGTGACATACCTAAGTACGTGCTCAATGACAGCCAGAGTGCTCCCATCTACTTGTCGCAGAGTTTGCCTCGACGAAGAAGAGAAGACATGTTCCATTTATCTTAAAGCAGACTACACCATAAAGTGCGAAGGTCAAGAGTACTACAATTTGGTCATCGTTGCATACTGCGCTATACCTTACATCGTCTTTCTCCCCATTGCATCACTTATCGTTGTTTGGAGAAACCGGAAATTCCTTAACAGAAATGCTATCTCAGACGAAAAAGAAGCTTTGAGGCCACAAGATCAAGGAACAGAAATCATCACAGGGTTACGATTCCTCGTTGAAAACTATAATTCCGCTTCATGGTACTGGGAATTCTTTGAAATTTGTCGCAAGTTTGTTCTGACATTTGGTACGATCCTTGTAGGTGGATACAGAAGGGTCTATGTTGGATTAGTTGCTGTCGTCTCAGCTCTTTATGGCACGGCTTTCGCCACCTACAGGCCTATGAAGAATCAATTTGAGTACACTTTGATGACGCTTTCTCTGAGTGTCACATTCACAAATTTGGGCATTGGAACCATCAGTAAAATTCCAGAAGAGAAAGCGCCAGCCTCCCTTTACGCATACATGGACAGCATCTGGTACCAGCTAACTATGTTTATAGTTAATGCCTCAGTGGTCGGCTACATCATGGGTAATTATTGATTCATGTTTTATCTAGAAGTACGACGTATTTATTTAGAATTAGTTTGTCAGCCTGCCCACGAGTTAACCCGAGAAACAACCTCTAACATTTAACACCAAATTATCACCTCTAACATTAATTGCTAAATTGTCAAAAGTCAACAAAAGAAAACCATGGAATTAGCTTCGAATTTGGAAGCAACTACATCCTCTGTCGCGGTCAAAAGGTGCAGCTGGAAACTGATCAATCTTACTCAAATCATGCTAGAGAAGCGAAAAAGATGGTCTTGACTGAACAAGACTGCAAAAAAGCCAGATTTCTGTTGACGTAAGTGACACATATCTGAAAACAAAGCTGCTGTAGTAGAATTCATGTGAGCTCCTTCTACAGTGCTAATAATTTAAAATATTGTTTGGGGTAACCAAAAGGAAATAGCATTGCCTTTCCTGTAATCCTCTTTCTCGCTATTCAGGGCTTTTTTTTTTTTTTTTGAACTTCTCTGACCGATGGAAGAGGGGTGCGGGGACGAATTCCGCATCCACCCTTCGAAACTTCAAGAATATTTGAGCAATGATAGTGAAATGCCCTATCCTCCCCCCTCCCCCCTCCCCCCCCCCCCCCGCCCATCGGCCTGAATAATAAATAATAGTTTAAACAACCCCATAGACGTTTTTCACATTTTAGTTGGAGTGAAATAACCGCTTTCGTTTTCTTTTTCTTTAAAGGGGGGAGGGGGATGGGGGAGCTTCTGCATTGGCACAGGTAACAGCTATGCCAACTTACCGAATGATATAATCCTTAGCACACCTCCATAGTAGGGGTTGATTTGCGTTATTAAGCACCACTCCCACCTGAGATCCTACCAAAAGATTGCTTCAGCCTTTATCTATTAGAACACAGTAAATGATTGTGGCGTTTTAGCAAGGAACTTATCTTTTCTTTTTCATTTTGTCGCAGCTCATTACTTGGATTGCGTTTATCAAAACATACAAGAATGGTTCGCCCGTGAATATACAGAATGGTCTTTTGCTTGTTTTCTTTCCATTGTCCTGCCTCTTCATGAATTGAAGGGCGAAACGCATAGCAGCAGCGGGGGGGACATCATGACGCAACCGCTGTTATCTGCAGATATTCTGTCGTCCCTGCACAGCAGCAGTTCAAACGACAGCGGACTGGACCTCTACGATCCCACTGAAGAAGAAGAAACTAACCTAATGTAAAAGCAGGGGAGCCTGATAAAACGGCTGATAATCTCAGCGAGGATGGGCCAGGATGAGAAGCCGAGAAATACAGGCTAGACTGCATTTGCCTTTAACTGTACGAAACATGAAGAACTCATGAACTAAAGTCAGATTACGTTTTGATCGTAGATGAAGCGACATAGTTGTATTCTTGTAATACAAAATGAGGTAGTCTATCATCGAGTATTGATATTTAAAATGGTTAATCATAATTTATAGAATATTATTGCAATACCTACCAATGTAGTTGAATGTATAATCCCGTTTTCAATATTTCTGATCCTTGTTTGATCATTTGCATAAAATTTGCACAATGCAGATTTTATTTGCCACAATTTTGTTATCATTTGTAGAGAGATTTCCATAGTTTAAGCGGTTTTTGCCTTTCCTGCAACCAATTAGATACTAATAGAGCAGTTTTCTTTTGAGTGTCGGAAGTAATTGCATTTGCTTAATGATATTTGTAATAATGAATTATATACAATTTATAGAATATTGTTGCAATACCTACCAATGTAGCTGGATGTATAACCCCGTTTTCAATATTTCTGATCCTCGTTTGATCATTTGCATAAAATTTGCACAATGCAGATTTTATTTACCACCATTTTGTTATTATTTGTAAAGAGGTTTCCATAGTTTAAGCGGTTTTTTCCTTTCCTGCAACCAATTAGATACTAATAGAGCAGTTTTCTTTTGAGTGTCGGAAGTTGTTGCATTTGCTTGGTTTTGGATTAAAGAGGTTTTCAATTGAGCGTCGCAAAATCAAAACCCCAGTAATCACTTTGGCCAATCACATCAAAGGACGCAAACAACTAGTGAACCAGTCAATACTCCAAACATGGGCAAGGGTGGGACAACGTGTCAAAGCAAGTCATGATTGGTTTTGGTTGTAATTCTGATTGCATGACTAAGCGGAACGAGAATTTTTGAGCCAATTGCTTAACATAGTGGATCTTGTGAAATACTGCTTGGTTTATAATATCATAATCTTGAAAAAGTACATAACATGATGTAAGATTAAAAACAGAACATCTTTGGGATTTCTGCGTAAATAAAGATCAAATCTGTGTTTAAAGTCAATCTTTGACTACATTATTACCTCGGTTTTTCCTTCCTTCCAAGTTTGTAACCGAATAGAACAAAACTTCATTCCCAAATAACTGAATTATTTGGAGCAAATAACAATTATTCCGAGTAATTGTTGATAGCGCCGCGATAAACACAAGCTTCTCGTTAAGGTATCGTCACTGAAGCATGAAAGATAGGTCCGCAATGCGCATGAATATCTTTGGGGGCGTTCATACCTGATAGTTGTGCGAGAGTTTGTACGGAAGGGTAGACTTCGTCGTGGTTCAACGACAGGGTTAAAAATAACGTTACGCTGGTCTCGGAAAAATTGTCTGCGCGTGCCCCCGCCACCTGGAAACCAATCAGAACGTAGACTATTCTCGTCCCCAGTGCTACTCGTTTTAAAAAGTCGTTACGTGACCAACAGAAACAGAGGTTCTGGGTACGAGAATGAACGTAGACTCGGACTCGGAAAGTAGGATGGCGATTTCACCTGACTAAAACAATATACTGTTGAATGAGGTTAGTAACACTCGGAGAAATTTGCAAGCTCCTTCAAGTTTGACTTCGCTGAATTGAAAGTTTGCGGCATGTCTACGCTTTCATTAGTTTTATTTCTTCGATAGAAAAAAAGAATAGAGTTTTCAAACGAATCCAGGCAAGTTTCGAGGGAGGAAAAAAGAAGGCGAGAAAGCTCATTAAATATGCCCGATGTAAATGAGTGTCTCGGCCGACACATGGTTTCTTAAAATTCTGAATTTGCCACTTGAAATCGCTAGCGGAGTAGTTTTTCCAGGGTTTTCGACAATATTCTGGCGTATTTCAATTTTCTTTGCCTCAGTTTTGGTTTTGGTCTTTTCTTTCTGTCGGGAAACAAAGCAGCGTGGGTGCGAATTTTGCGAGTTTCGAGTCCAGAGATGCTGTCTAATTTGATTTCTTTTTGCTGTCACAAATAGGGGAATCCCCGTTTACAATATTTGCCTCATTAGCATAAGCAATTCAGTTTCTGATGGAGCTACAAATAAATCAGTTCTGAATATTGAAAGGTCATAGTACGATTAACTCTCCCAATTAATATGAGCCTGATGTATTGAACACTTTTTGTGCAAAACTGGTTTAAAAACTTAAAATTTTTCAAAGAATGAGCTCATTAGCACGTTTGCCACCTAGAAATTTCGTAGTTTTTGAAAGACAATATGTCCTTGAATATTACACCCAAAGAGCTAAAAATTTCACCAGGTATTAAATTTCACAAGCTCTTTAGTTGCCTGGAGTCAATTCACACATACATTTTATTTTTGTTTTCAAATTAAAATTACAATTATAACATGCCCGTGGATAGCTGAGCTGATCTAGGCGGGTCATGTTTACACGAATTATGGGTCATGTTTACACGAGTTATGGAGTTGATTTAATAATTCATGTCCAATTTGTTTCCTTCTGTGCGCAAAGCCGTATGCAAATGAGCAAAAATGTAAACAATGACTTCAGCATGCCCCTATTCAATGTGGAATTAATTGACTCTGACAACAATGGAAAAAGCCATCGAACGAAACCAGTGAAAGCGCCGAAACCACCAAAACGAACCCGCCGAGACAACTGAGACGGTTGAAACGAGTAAAACAAAACGTAATCGTCGAAATGAACGAAGCCGATATTATCATTGAGAGCATATGAACCCAAAGCAACTCCATAATATTATTTGGTCTGTTAGGCTGACGAAATCAGAATTAACAATTTCTTATTTTCTGAATGAGTTTCAAATTGACAAAATAAAGAATAAATAAATAAAAGATGGAGTGAGTTGAATACTTATCCCGATAAAGACCTTACCTTGGAGGGGTGGGCTATTTTGGTCAGGAAAAACGTGGGTCGTTCTCGGTTGTGACCAAGTCTGTTTACTGAAGAATACCACCAGTGGCGAAAAAACGGAAAATCTGTTCAGAACGCATGGAAAAACATATGTCCGATTCCATTCAATTTTGAATACAAAAATCCGACCATCCCAGCGGACTGTCCAGTTTCCCAGAAAGAAATTCACGCCCAAAATTAGAATCAAAAGCTATGAGACTCTTTATTATGGGTTGTCCGCGCTTAAAATCCGTTTCATAAGGAAAGCGTGGGTTTGAGCGGTGGCCTAGTGCAGTATCAATATTCAAACCTCAAATATGCATTATCCCTCTTACTACGCAATATTAGCATTATATTAAACTTTGCAAGGATGTCATTTGCGCTAAGTCCAAAACTGGCAAGTCACCCCTCCCTCCACAACCCTCTTGGTTACTTTATTAGCACTCTCAGTCTGTCCTGACGCGTTTACTCGTCTGGGGTGGCTATCCCATACCTTAATGCGAATGAGTAAACAGGAAGGATAATGTGTCATGTGGAAAAGGGATGTGTGATGGGGATGGGGATGTGCTGTTGAATTTGTTGCTTTTTTGAGTTTTGAATAATTTACTATACCGATGAAACAAAAAAAAAAACAAAAAGAAAAGAAAAGAAAAACACTGATCAAATCCAAAGTTACTGAGTGGTAATTTAGGCAGGGGTGCTTTGACCTCTTTTATTCTACGCAGTTAACAAAGATAGGCTGAAAAGGAGGCGAGGTTAAAAACATTGTTAGCAAGACTTCTCTTATCTTAGGTTCCTGAATTGCCTCAAGCTCTATAATTTGATCAATCTCTGTGTTTCTCATCGAATAAGGTTTTTTTTCCTCCGTTCTAGCTAGGAGAGGAATCAACTACTTTATCTGGCCACAAAAAAATTTGTTTCCGCTGGTTTTGGTCTTCCAACCGTTCCATAACTGTGCCTGGCTAATTTCTCGAAGTTAATGCGATCCCAAGATTTTGATCTTGGCTCATTTCGAATGCAGTGCGGTTCAGCTTGATGCTTGCACACATCTTTGTTACATTCAAGATTGTTTTCCCACGCTTTACATGACTCGTCTCTTTTGGTATGTATTCTTGCATTCGTTGCCACGATGGATGAAGCTCTCCCCAGCTCTAGGTCATCTATATTATAAATAACAATAAAGAATTGAATTAAACAGAGAGTTCTACAGCGTCACTGCTGCTGTAACTGGGATACCGTCATTTGTGGGAATGGCTGAAAAAACGCTTCGTAAGGTGGCAAATACCGTCATTGGAATGAAGCAGAATGGTAATGCAGCAGTCGGCATGGCAACTTTCGATTCAAGCTTCACTTGACCAAACAGCAATGACAACGAATTACGTATTTGTACTCGAAGTTTAGTTTTCTAACGTCTAATTTTAGGGGTTTCCTTTTTTGAATTTCTCCACTTTTCAAATATCATCAAATATCTCAAATATCATCATCATCTAGTCCTCTTTGTCCCATGGGGGGCATAGGGCGTCCACCTCTGTCTGTCTTAAGCCCCTCTTTTGGCCTCGCACTAGCTTATGTTGATCTCCGCCACTACGGCTTTCTAGATTCTTAAGGGTAAAGGTTAAGGTTAGGATTATCTCAAATATACTGCAGTGTTTTTGCAAATGTTTGTGAAGTTAAAACTGCAAGAGGAAATTGCCTTCCAGTGGCGTTTCACGTCAGTTAAACTGATACACAACAGCACACGCTTTAAGCATTTTACGGCGTTTGATATTAACTTTCTCGAGAATGTTTGAGAGTTTGATCGCGGGGGCACTGAGAGAAATGAATTAAAGTGAGATGTTTCAAATAGTATTCAAAATGTTAACATGCTTTGAGTAGACTTTTAGCAAATAATATTTGTACTTATTGCTCAAATTATGAGTGCAATCCGTATTAAACGTACGACATAGGTATCAAACAACGGGCAAACAAATCAGGAGTGTGGAATTTCTCAAATACGCAAAAGTTATTTACCCAGATGAACAACCGGGATCTGGTTAAGATAGTTTAATCTATTGTTTGCGCTCTCGCAACCCTTATACCCAGATTTTAAAATGTCGAATAAATCAAGTACTTCTGGCACAGTTGTACAGTTTAATAACAAATTCATTTGGCACTGATGATCACCAATGCGTTTTAAAAACAATCAAAAGTGAGATTAAGTATATAAACCTAGACTAGACTATATTACACTCCGGCCACTACCCCCGGGATTATAGACAAAGGTGAAACTATATTACAAAGTCTAAGAGAGTGTGGGTGGGCAAATAAAGAAAACCCCGTTTAACCAGTATTAAAATCCAAACTGAGGAAGATGTAAACTGATGCAGGCATTTATGACGCGGCATTAATTTTCCCCTCGGGTTCCGACATTCGTGTGTAAATGGGACCAAACAAATGTCAATACTAAACTTATAAAATGATGCATTAATTATCTTACACAACAGTAAAGGGGTAAGCTAAGTAGTCTAGAGCCATTTCTAGTCTATTATGTGCATAAGAAAAGATTTAATTTAAACACTGTCCGGTTGCTCGGTTATATATAGCGATATCTACCCTGGTTCAAGAGGTTCTCACTTTTCTGTGGACCAGGGCATTCCATATCATATGGAAGTGTCTAAAATAACAGCCGACCAAATAATCGAAATATCCTTTCTTAAGGGCAGACTGTAATTTCATCTTGCTCTCTTTTGAAGCTCGTTATGTACAATTTCCTATCCCTGTTTATCATCAAGAGGAAAATTTCCTCAAGCTTGTTCAGTGAAATGTCTCCCTTTAAGTAAAAACTTCAAAAATGAATACAATACCTTTCGTAAATTGCTATCTTAATCTTAATTTCTTCCCTTTTCTTACGTTATAATGACATCTACCCTGTAAAATCGTGTTTATGATGCTACGGAACATAAAAATGTTCACATGCTGATCGCTATTAAAATACACATCAAAATTGAAGCTAGCTGCGGCCCTTGTTAACTTGTTAATGTTATTCTTATAAGTAAAACGCCATATCCAAGTTTGTTTTAATACCGCTGACTAATAAATCCAACTTGTCGAGTTATTCCTATAAGGTCATCTCTCTCGAACAACAACTGAACTGGACACCTTGAATTTGTCTTCATGATACTTCAGACACATGCTCCCTTCATCTCTGTCCAAGGTAGACAATAGCTGGTTGCATTAACAGATGATCCCGTTCTCCTAGTGGACTCTAGTTGAAGTTGACCGTATATTAGATTGCAAGCTTGCCATAGAACACAGAACTCGTGCTCTGTCTAGTCAACTGCATGCAGCTTTTGAGTTTGGGTCTTGACCACAATTTGATGACATGATGAGATGCTGGACGAGAGTGTTTACTATCTTGAGGCTTTACTCTAGGGACAAATCAAAACACAAGGACGACGTTTTTAAAATCTCTACAGTACTGGGCTCAAATAGAAATATGAATTATCCACAGAGTTATAAAAAGCATTCATTTGAAATTTATTCACCCTGTAAGGCTAGCAGCCGTAAATGTTAACAGTATTAAAATTTATCGAATTTGTACATTCAGCGGAGATTGGGTCATAATACCCCCTGTGGAATTGCTGGCTTCAGGGTAAACATTCCTTCAACTCTCATTGCCTATTTTTTCATATATGGGGAAAAAGAAGCTTTTGTACCTTACTTACACAAGACATTTGTAACGTAACGTTGTGCAGCCCTTCCACCAACCCTTTTTTAACCGCAGTTGATAGCCGGTCAGTATCTCTCCACTTTCGTTCCGGAGGTTTTCCGGTCGAAGTTGGTCTTCCATAGATCATTAATGGGAATAACAGGATAGAGTAATACAGAATTATACGATCGGTTTTTGCCTCAAATCTATAAAAGTAAGTTAAGAACACAATAGATATGGAATACCTGTTGTAAGAAGTTGACTGATTGTTGAAGATTTTGTGTTGTGTGTAGAAGTAGAAACGAGTCAGTGTAAAATATCGAAATCTTTACCTCTATACTAACATAAGGAGGGGTTCTTCTTCTTCTCCGTCTTCGTCTTCTCCGTCTTCGTCTTCTCCTTCTTCTTCTCGTCTTCTTCATCATTTCTTCACACATGAACTTGATAGATCTTTCCTTTCCCTCACTGAGTCCCCAAAGGATTCTTTCCATCTCCATTGCGCAACGTTTTCCATTTCAGTGGCTTAAAAAGAGGAAACAGCTTCTGGAAGGACAATTTGGACATTGAAAGAACGCAATGATGCAGAGCGGTATTCCCATCATCGTCCACACTTTGAACAGAAATTTCATCGCCACGTCTTGTGAAAGTGGGGACTGATTTTACATTTCCACTTTTTACTGCCACAGACAAAGCGGACATTCCTGGAATCAGTCCTTTTGTAGTGGAGGGGTTTCTGTCGAAGTTTTGAGGCAGCTCACAATTGATATCCACCTTTTTTGTGGTGATGAGGTACTGAAGCACATGAGGGCTCATGGAGGGCAGGGAGCAAGCTTTCAGGAGTGCATTGTAACCTTTTTCGTCCTTCGTCTGCAGCTGGTCAGTGGTAAAACGTGCAAGCTTCTCTGTTATGTACTCCATTGTAAGGTCGTTACTGCCTGTTTTCTCGCTTTCTTTTCTACTGCTAGCCTGCAGATTCCTAAATTCCACCCAAAGACTGACGATGTCTTTTGTGACGTCGTTGGTTCCTTCCATATGTCCGGGATCTTCATTTCTTGTGACTCGTTTTCTTGCCGAGGTCTCTTTATCCTCGCTAACAATGCTGACGTTGCATTCACGGTGAACTTCCTCAAATCGTTCTTCTACAGAACTGGAAACATCCATTTTCTCTGATGCCATCTCGTCTACATGTACCGAATCCATATAATCTACTCTAGTTAAATCGACCACTTCGCTCTTGTTTTCAAATTCCCTAGCGACGGCCTTGGCTCGTTTGCTCTCTGTTTCAAAATTTTGGAAGTGCTTAAGGCTGCTTCGCAAGGGAGTAAATCTTTCCTCTATTATGATTGCTTCGTCGCATGTCTCTGGTAATAAGCTTTCAGGTCGTTGACTGCAGTCGTCATTCGTTTTACGTCGCTTTATTTCGACACTGTCATCGAGTGATTCTCGAAGAGATCTCTTCACGCTTTTCTTTTCTTTGCTGATGGGTTCTGTGTTATTGGGTAACGAAACTCTGTCCATTCTTGGCTCGTTTGTGATGGTAATATCTTCTTGACCATCCTCATCTTCTCGTAGGAAAGACGCCTGGATTAGAATGTATCGCAAACGATGCCTCCCTGGGTCAGCGGCGGACAAAATGGTAAATTTGGAGTTTCTGTCTCTCATTTCGCGGGAGAAAAAGATTGCTTTTGGTATGGTACATTTAGTTAACTTCATTTCAGGCCACTCTTCAAGTACTTCCTTAGTACTTGTCACGGTAACAATTTTCTCCTTAGTGTTGCAAAATCTTGATTTCAGAAGCTCGATATCGTTGGTTGTGCGATTTCCAACAGAAAGAGAAAGAATAAAAACCGGAGTTCCTTTGGCAGAAGGCTCCTGCTTTGCTTCGACTTCTTGAACTATTCTAGCGGGAGAGACTGTGTCTTCAATTCTTTCTCTTCGTGCATATCCAATGCATCCCTTGAAACACTTCTCAAGACCCTGAGTGCTGACAAAGTTGCGAAGATGTTCCAGGATTATACTCTCTTCAAAATCTTTGGGTAGCTCGCTCACAAGTGGTTGTTCCTCAAGAATGCTATCGTCTCTCCATTCAAAGATCTTTGGAAGTGTAAGGCTGTTTATCCAATCTTTGTACTGAACTTTGAGAAAGCTGTAACGATTGCATTTCACTACCCAGAGACCAGCTTTATCGCAGTCGTCATTGAACCGTAGGTCTTCCCAACAGGGCCATGGTCGATAGAAAACACCCTTTTCGACGGTACTCTTGACATTCAGCAAAACAGCAGCGTACACTTGGTTTCTTGAAAATGGAGTTACTGCCACTGGAACACTTCTGATAAGACCCAGTACTCCGTAGCTCTCATGTTGTTTGTTTCCAAACAGCTTGGCAGGACCTGTGTAGCTATACAGTGGAAACTCTTGATATTTGAACTCTTCTGTTAAAGGATGGGGCTCATATTTTATCTCATCATGATCAATTGGTGGAATTTCCTTTCCCGCCGCGATTTTCCGAAGATGGCTGAGTGGCTTAAGGAACGAACAGCGCTGCATCTGCATCACACCATTCTCGTCTCTTAGAATCCTTTCTGAGTGAATACTGCTTCGGACATCACCACCACGTTGTCATCCACCATAAAGATGTATTCCAGATTTAAGGCAAATGACATCTTTTGAATGAAAAGCCTTGCATACCCCACTCCTCCTTCATTCGGTCCAAGCTCATAGTTAGGCAACTTATCTGGCAGTTGGACAATGGTAAGCATCTTTCCCCACGTGGATCTGTAAGCATCGAATTTTTCCTTGTAAACAACGGCTATTTGTGCATATGTGGCGACTTGTCCCTTCTCTTGCATTACATGGTGGTAATTCAAGGTGCATTTGCGAGGATCATCTCTGTGTGAGGTATGAAAGATCCAGAAAGGCGACGGTAAAGGATTGAGCTCTTTAGGCTCTTCTGTAGAACTTGTGCTCTTGAGCTGTTCTAGCAAGTGTTTAAACGATTGGCGGCTGCTTGGGAGTGAACATTTAACAGTGACTGGTATGCCATCGATGCTAACTTTGAAGGTCTCCAAAACTGGTTCCTTACCTTGAAGAAGTCGTCCACAATCGACACATTTTTCGAAGTGGTACCAATGCCAAGCTCGTAAACCATCTACACTTTCTCTTTCCTGATACTGGTGATCGATCGCCGTCTTATCCTGTTCTGGGTTCATAAGAATGTTAGGAAATTCCTCCATATCATGTGTATAGAAGCAACCCTCAATTGAGTACTTTCCCGGTGCCACTGGTTCATCATGCAGGCTTGCAGAATTTTTAATCGTCTTCCAATAAGGAAATTCCCAGTCGTACCTTTCACCTGTGTCACGGACCAGAAATTCTTGGGAACAACGGTTCTCTTTATGGCGGCAAAAAATACCTTCTTCAAATGCAGGTGTTGCGGAAAGTGAAACTTTGTCTTCTCCAACGATACACTGTCGCAGTTCTCTTACTAGGCAAAGGTATGCGTCCGTCTTGCCTATCTGGGGTTCCGCGTGCAGAAGGATTCTGTTGCAATGCTTCTTTGCGTTTTGATAATCGTAGCTATCCTTTTGAGCCTTATAGTCTAGCCAACGCAAGGAAGAGCACTTCTCATCTTTGCTTCTTCTGCTCTTTGTCATGTATCGATCAACTTTCTGACGAGAAATTGCATTCATCGAAGGAGATGTTTTCAGTGACGCTTGAAGCGTCTTGAACAGCACCCGCCTAACCAGTACATAAGGCGTCTCACTGGCAGAGGACTTCGAGTAACGACACATTCTTCCAAGCTCTTGAATGATGGTTGAAAGATAGAATAGAGAGCCTTCTTTGAACTCGCAACTGCTGTCATGGCTGAGGCGAAGGTCGAGGCAGTCAAAGCTATGGGGGAATGTGTTTCCCATACGTCCTTTCTCAACCAGAATAAGGACACAAGCCAGATTTTGAAGGTCTTCATACTGCATTATCGACTTATGCACGTGGTCACAGTTGGCACATTTTTTGCGGCCAGCTTGTAGTTTCAACCCTGGGCAAGGGCAGTCGAACTTGTCGGCGCAGATTTCTGGTTGAAGCTTCTGAAAGAAGGGGCTTGATGATTTCATCAGTTGTTTCTCGATCTGAATGCCGCCATAGTCTCTGATGACTTCGAAACATTCTTCAAGAGAAGACACTGATCGTGTCAGTCGCAGAGTGAAATAAAATTGATCAGCGGTTTTCATGCTCTTGGCTTGGACAATTTTCATTCTTCCCATTTTTCCTTTTCCACTCCGGATTAGATTTTCTATCAAGGAACTTGTTTCGCCTTTTTTGAGATTACACATCCATTCTTCAATCATCTCTTGGAAGTCATTTTGTTACAGCCTTTGTTTTATCTCTTCAATATCGCTGTTTAGGTGAGGGTCTTCCATAATTGTTTGCAGCTCATTCAAAGGAAAATGCATAATGCAGGCGACAAATGAAGTAGTCAATTCTTTCGTTACTTTCTTTAACTCCTCTTGCTTTTCTGTCGTTGAATTGTGCTTACCGAATCTTCTCAATTGCCTGATACCTTCTTTAAAATCGTCTCTCGCTTTCTTACAGAGTTCCTTTCGAACAAACTCGAAAGCTTCAGGTTCAATGCACTTTTTGGAATTTGTTTTTTCTTTCCTTAGTTTGTTGGAAAGTAAATCGACTTTTCTGTCAAACTCAGCAACAGGTGATTCATCGATATTAGAAGTTAGTGCTTCCCGTATTTTCTCTTCACTGTCGTAAACGCTGGCAAGGAGAATGTAGTAGCAGTACTCCGAACATAGCAAGGCATCAACTGAGAAGGAAGGAGCGTCTGTTTTAGACATTTTCTTCTGTCTCTTCGCCTTGTCCGCGATCTTTTGGAAAAAGACATCTTCCCTTATCTTCTGCTCGTTTCTGTTGGAAGAGTTCATGGTGCTCAGGTAGAAATTCAAACTCATATACTGTTGTCCAACCAAGTCAACTTCTGCCGGACCACATCGATCAGTGAAGAATTGGTAGGAGAAAGAGCAGACTCCAGCTATATCTGGTGGTGGTTTCATGATGAACACACCACGTTTGCGCTCCACTCTGGCTGGTTTTAGACTGACATAACCAAGTTCATCAACACCAATATAGTGATTTTGTTTTGCACATGAACAAAACGCCAGAACTCCAACGCCAAAATCTAGCTTCAATTCAAATCTTGTTGGATTTGGGGGGTCAACTTTGGCAACCAAATTTTCGTTTGCATCTTGACTAACTGTCAGAGGCTTCGCTTGTTGCTGTTCGTTGGTTGGTAAAACTTTGAGGATCACGATCCCGTTGCTGCCTTGTACAATGAAATCATTAGCGTCGTCTTCAGTACATGTAACACCCAGCTCTCCGTCGGGAGAAACGTGAAGGTATTGATTTGGTGCATCTTCGTTACTTAGAGTTGATTTGAGCTTCATCCGCATCCCACTTTCGAAGTTTTTCAATTCGACTTCTGACCAGTGAACAACATGAAGTTCTACTTCCTTTGAGTTGTTTTTCACATGCTCTTCCAAGTCAGGTTCTCTTTCCAGCACCACAAGATCGCCTGCTTGATACTCATTTCCAGTGATAAAGATTTCGTTGTTAAGAAGACTGCATCGGACCTCTGGAAGACGAGAGTTCTCTGTTAGGAAGTTGAAGGGTGTTGCAGAGATCTGGACAACAAGCACATTTTGGGGCGATTTGTCTTTACACCATTCGTTGATGAAGAGATTGTGGGCAGAAGGTTTCTCTTCCTTGTCTTTCCCGATGTCCCAGTGACACTCATCTTCTATGATGACGAAGAGAGTGTTAGGCTTTTCATGAACAGCCTTTTTGAGTTCTTGAAAGTGCTTTTCCGTTTCTGTGCTGTGAACATACATAAAAATCCGTTTCTTTCCATGTAAGCCATCTCGGGATTTCAGTTCTTCTTTCGACAATACACCAGCATCGGAATGACAGATCCTCTTCTCCGTCTGATCGCTGAGCATTCTATACGGGGCCGTGTACACCACGAACTCCACATCGTTAAAGACATTGCTCAGGCTCGAAATGTTGTGATAATGCGACATAATGATGTCAATTCGCTTTTTTAGGATAGCTGCCATCTCTATTTGCGAAGGATAATAGCAAGGCTTTTCAGGATTCGCTTGAACCTCTTTGTCAATCTCTTCTTCTTTGTCTGAGAGGTATTTATCTTCCATTGTAAAATCTTGGCAATCCTCCATTTCGTCATCAACCTCCTCCAGTTCAGCGCAGAACGCAATTTCCTCGGCAATAGCCTGATTAAGATTTGTCCGTAGCTCTCCAGTGGGGTCCGTCTCGCTGTTGATTAGGACGCGAATGCTTCTAATCGTTCCTTCTGCTGGATAAGGAGAAATGAGGTCTCCTGAGCTCTCGACGATTTCACGGATTCTCGAATTGGTTTGATCGTCTGTTGCACGAAACCAATTTATTCGCCTACGGTTCAATATTCGAAGCTCTTCCTCTAACGCTGAAGAAGGTTTGAGAAGTTGAATGAACTTTTCCGTTTTTCTATCGGATATAGCATCAATGATTTCGCATAAAAAGTCACAGAAAAGGGATTCAGTCATAAAATCTAGGATCTGCAAATCAAGCGAACCGTCATAGTCCCCATGCAACTGAATGGTGCATTCCGAATCCGCGGAAATGGAGAAGTGAACGAACACAGGAAGTGTCAAATCGCGAATGACGTCACCTGGAACATAGAATAATACAGTTTTAATTCTTTTCGTGTCAGCAGATATTAGATAATCAAAGGGTAAAAAAACCCCGACCCGTGCTAGTTTAATATCCCGCCATTAATCAATCATTACGCCTCGTTAATTATCCGGGCCTGAACCCTGCGTAGGTCTATGCTTGGGGTCATTCAAGGCACTTTATTTCCACAATTCTTCCAACAATTTTCGCTTAATGTTGTTACGTGTAATACTCCTGGTAACTCGATAATGTGAAAACCGTACAAAGTGAACAAACCAATACAAGTTCTTTCTCCCTGGACAATTTTACCCCAGCTATTTTGCTCATGGACAGGATAAATGTATTATCCTCTATGCTCTTTGGTAATGCCAGCCATCTTTCCGCAAAAGTCTACATTTAGGGATGCGCTTTACCAAGATTACCGTGCCCAAGCCGTATTGACTGTGCTGGTATTCTGCGATAGCAAGTCACTGACCTGATATGGCTAAGATATCATGGTCTCTTAGACGAATTTGGGTACCGTACGGTAAGTACCCAATGGCACATTTTTCGTCGTTACGTTTCGGCGGCATATCAGGTTCGTCGGGTCTCGCCGTTAGTATTCTGGCTCGACTACTTCGTGGCGAAATATGAACCATAGCTTGGTTAAACTCGCCCGAAATGCCATCCAAGGGGAAAGAAAAGGTACGAGCAGGTATAATAACAAGTTGATTGCATGTTGGGTAAAGATTTTGTGGATAATCATAATATGCACAAATTACTACAGGCGTAGCTTCCAGTAGTACGCATCCCTCTCATGCCATTTTATACAACTTAATTGATTTTAAAGCAACCCAACTTTTGTAACATTGCGTAAATCATATAAGCTCATATAGAATTAAAAATAAACTTAAAACCAGGAAAAATCTATAACTATTTGAAAACCGGTTAAAATATACGTAACCGTGTTTTAAATGTGGTATGTACTTTGTAAGTAACGTTTGCCATGTTAACAAGCTATTGAGGAAAAATTCTGTTGTCTCTACTAATATGTATTTTAAGTCTTCTCAGTTTTCGCTAAAAATCTCGGCATTTTCTGGCTGACAACAAAATGTTCCTTATGGGACCGGGAGGTGGAAACTGAAGGTGGAAGGCGCACGCGGGAAGAGAGTTGCCCCAGCCAAATATAACTTAAATCTTTCTTTTGTAACGACTGGGACACTAGCATGGGACTTACATCTTAAAAAGCGGTGACTTACCTTGTTCAGACATTTTCTTCCCTCAGCTCCTGAATCTCTCCAATGAAATGTGCTTTACTGAAACCAAAGAATTAATTAAAGTATGAATTAAATGTGAAATGATAAAGTTAACTTAACACAGATATTGGTGAAAGAATTTCTGTTAGCCAAACCAAAAGTAAAAGCACAGAAAGATTGAAAACATAGGTTTCGCCTGTCGTTGGAAAACATGCTTTGATGGGATGTAAAACTTCTGGTAATTAAAGTTAAAAACTCTGTAAAATTGTGGAAAGGCGGAAATATCGTAAAAAGGCCACTTTTGATATGTTAATAACCTAGCATGGCTCCGAGTCTTTCAGGACAAAATTCGATATTTTTTACTTTGTTTTGTCCTTCAATTCCCAAAAGAGACTCGGACGGTTTAGTTAAAAACATGTATTGTATTTACAATTTTCAACAGAAAAAATTATCCTTTTTTCTAAGTCTCAGCATCAGGTTTTATTCTTGAAATATTCTTAAAATTTCGGCCTCGATATTTTTATAAGTTATATTCTTATAAAAAGGAAGTATAGTTAAGTTTTCAACAGTGATATAATCCATATCACGTTGCGACTGTCACGCGAGAGAGACATTGATATTGCGTTGAACGAGTTTTCAGTTTTCTGAGAATTACTCAAGACCATGCGACTTTCGTATGATAATTTGGTGCTGACATTGTGTGAGCTAACGCCCAAATACAAATCTTGTAATGGCCGTGACCATTATGGGCTCTGGAATAAAACAATCAGTTTCACACCTGTTGTGTGACTGTAACCTAATGAGCGGTAGCTGTGTCAACATTATACGATTCACTCAAAGCGTTTCCAAATTTAGTCTTCGAATCTTGTCGTAGTTGCTGCTTAGCACAAATTGTGATCGCATGATTGACTGGTGAATTCTTACAAGTTCGACATTTTTCATATGCAGCGTGACTGCAGGTTGATGAGGCATGTGACGATAATGTGGCTACCGTTTGTCACATCCGGTTTGTCGCATCCGGATTGTAGTGTCATGTGACATTTCCCCAGGGTATCGCACGTAGAACGTTTTTGGAAGGCAGCGAGTGTTTTTTTGTTTTAGCAGTTTGGACCGTATTACCAAACAGTTCTTCAACGTGCCTTGCACGGTTCTTTGGAATAGTACGTTTTATTGTACCCCTTTTGGTACGTTGGTATTAAAGACCAGCTTACGGAAGTTACAGATAAGCTTTTCCCTTGGGACTGTAAATGACTGACTGAACGGACACTCGGACCGAAAACCTGAAGAATCTAACTCTGGAGAGCACTGCTTTGCCTGCGGGAACAGAAACTCGTCACGATTTCCTGGTACACGAGGATCTACTTCAATATTCTTCACTACGAACGTCAAGGAAGAAACATAACCATCTTGTAAGGCCCGGTTCATACGTCGCATTTCTGCCGTGTCGAATTCAATTCAACGAATTAAATTCGACAGAAATTCGACGTCTGAATTGGCTGCCGCATTTCTGCCGCACGTTCGACTGGTCTTGTCGCATTATCCAACAAAAATGCGACACCGATTCAAACGTCGAATTTCTGCCGTGTCGAATCTAATTCATACATAATGTTAATGTATGGAGCATGGGTAAATTTGGTTCCGCCAAAGAAAAAGAAGAAACTTGGCCATTTTTGTCTCAATGCAACCTTAACATATTGCAACACATACTGCTGCATTGTCAGCCTTCTCCTCCTCGTTCCATTGGCGGACAATTTTTGGCAAAATTTAAGTCCTTCGCCGCTCAGTATGTTCGTCCGCCATATTGAATACTCTGCGTTTAAGACCTTTTCCGCTGGCCGACATACTCGACAGTATCAATTCTGAATTAAGTGCGACACAAGTACGACGCCTGAATCGATAGTCTCATTTCTGCCGCACTTAATTGAATTGAATTCGACACGGCAGAAATGCGACGTATGAACCGGACCTAACATGCAACAGAAGCGGAAAGTACTTTAATTAAAAAAGCTAATTCTAATTAACACTAAGAAGTTTCCAAAATTAGAAAGAGAGACCTAAAATTAAAATTCACAGCTTGAAATTAAGCTAGAACAAACTTAAGAAATCAAAGGAAGGTATTTAATTTGAATTTCTATATATTCCCAAAATTGCAATGATAATGTTTGAGTGCCGGTGAACTAAAATTCAGTAACTCTTGAATAGAGGAGTTCACGCTCTGAGGAGCATTATGGGTAATCAGGGCAACTTTTCAAAGAAGCGAAGCCGTAAAACAAATGTTTTTGTTATACCTCCCAACTCAAATACGTTTTCCGACTCCTTCGGGCTAACAAAACTCACTAACCCCTAGGGAAATAACAACTCGAACTTTCGACTCGCACGTGATCACAGTCGGCTCGATGTCATTATTCAAGAAAAGGGATTTATAATTCGGCAAAAACATATCAGATTAACAAAGGGGAAAATTTGAACATTCTGTGTCTTAATTTGGCGCCAAAAATGGGTCGCCCGCGTACGGCAACTCGCTCTTCGATCGCTGTCGCCACTCGCCAGGTAGGAAAAAAGTTGTGCCATTTACAGCAAAATATGCTCTTCCTCATCAAATCAAACCCAGAATTCTCGAGTTAAGGTATCAGCCACCCTTCAGGACCGTCCGCGCGCGGATCGCTCTGGCGCTTTCGTTTTTGATATAAACCCCTACAAACCACACATTTTCTGAAAGCTTAATAGTTCCAGATTGTGGCTCATTACTTTAAAAATCTCAAAATCATAAGAAATAGCGTAATTGAGACGTTTTTGCGAAAGCATAGGTCTGTGTAAATTCAACCCCACTCCCGCTAAGAATGAGTGGAAGAGAACGATAGGCATCGCATTTGCTTCTTAACATGTCCTATTGAAAAACTGTGTCTAAGATTTTTGACACGTTCATTTGTTTTTTTTTCAACAATAGGATAAAGTCAGAGGAGACAAATCATCAGCACTTCCTTTGAAAAAAAATGACGATTATTCGAAACCGGAAAAAGAAAACAAACATCGCAGACACTGTTTTCGAGGAAAAGTATCTGACAATAAGCTGGCCAAATTTCAGCCAAATCGGTTCAGGGACTGCCGACTTGGAGTTAAAAACGTACGCTTAACTTTCCGAAATTTTCCTTCCGACAAAAAAAGAAAAATATATTTTTTGCTGCATCTTACCCGCAATAGGATTATAACGCCTAGACGTCTTTGTTGATGTTTACCAGAGAGGGATCATCTTGCAATAACAATAGGCGTTTGACAGGTGATATACAGCAGGCCAAATCTTTACGCGGGACGCGGCGGGAATTCTTTGTATCTTCCGGTCGGATACAAATCACAATTACCAGAGGTTAGTTGATTCAAAATTCTCGTTCCATGTATACAGATTTTGCCCCAATTTCAAACGTTGCTAATTTAATCTCCTTTGCATGCTGACAGTTGGGTTCATCAATATGCCAAAAGCGAGGAGAAAGTCATCGAGAGCGCTGTCCAAGGCAAAACAAACCGAGGTACAACTCCAAAATGACAGGACTTGTCAACGGGTAGTTAAAACAATTAACGTGTAGTAAACTTCAACGTCCAATAACTTTGCACTGAAATAATGTTTTTTTTGTGGAATTTTTTTTAAAAGAAAGCTCTTGAAAAGCTCTTGTTTTTGTCACGATCGATACTTTTTTCGTTGGCTTGTATGCAAAATATTGCCATTACAAGAAATGCACCCTTGGCCTTTGACGTTTACTTTTCACTTGGTCTGTTCTGCATGTGGGAGTGGCTGGACGCGATTGATGATGCCCCAAGCACTCCATAATCGTCCTTACCGGCATCAATCAAGCTATCGAAAAAAAAAAAATAATAAACGCAACCACGAACATACCAAGAAGTTCTAAACCTACTTGAGCTTGTTATACTGGATGGGAAATATGGACTGCTCATTCGGCCGGATAGTGTCTGCAAAATGCAAAAAGAATTGGCAGTTAGTTTTGGCCCTGAAGTTATCGGCGAAACCGACTCAAAACAATTTGCTGACAATTGCAATTTACAATAACTTCAACAACGCAGCTCAAATGCTATTGTTTAGAGGTTAACGAAATTAAAACAATGACGTTTATCAAATGACCTACAACACGGTTTCAAATCAAGAAGACTTTACAACTCCTTTCGGAGTAATCTCGCAAAAGTATCTAAAACGTTTAGAAAATGCCACAGCAGTTTCTAAACGAAACATCGTTTAAAGGGAGAGTTTCATGGTTCGGCGCATGTCTCTAAAACAAAATACTTTTGTTCTCTTCTTATCAACGTTATCGCTTTAAAACCCCACTCAGATGTAGTTCAGTATTCACATGCTGTAGTTGGTTGTGACAGAATGACAGATGATCAAAATTCTCAGAAGCTTTCAGTGGATTTTACCGACGCTGTCGACCGTTGAATTTAGTTTTGACTCGTACGATTTATTCTACGGTTGATGATTTTACGGCTCTCTGCATGCGAAATTAGGTGACTTGCTTACGATTGGTTCATAAACAACGAAAAACTGGGCCTGTGCCAAAAAGCGTGCACAGGCGGATAAATAATACAGACATGCGCCGAACCGTGAAACCCTCCCTTTAACGCAATTCGACAATTCGCCTTGGTGTGAATATTCCGGGCAGCGACTTCCAGCAAAAGTTGTAAAGGCTGAAGTGAACTAATCTTTCCCAAAAATCAACGAATTTGTACTATTTTTTCTAAGCACAGGAAAATGACACGTTTCGATTTATCTTGTTAATCACCGGATTATCACGTGACATTCCTTTCGCTGTTGAACATTTTGCGCGCGAATTAATATGCGAAAGACTTTTGGCAGTCTTCTGAGTTAATTTTTGTGATTATTTTATCTTACTGGTTTCGTATATACCAAAACGATTATTCTCCTCAGTGTTGGTGGATAGTGGCGAATCAGTTTACCACGGCGCTTCGCGGCTCGGTGAAAATCTACCATCAGCCTCTTCCACTGCAGGGAATAATATTGTTAATAATTATTTGAATGGCGGGTTAACATATGATTGTTCTCGTCTTTGGGTTGTTAAGGTACTGTCTTGCAGTTGCTGCTACAGAGCACGAATTGTCATCACATGACTTTCCGTATTAAGTTACGAAAGAGTGAGAAGAAACGAGAACAGTGCGATGTTGTTTGTAAATTACAATTGAAAATACCATTCAATAGAGACGAAACTTTATCGTCTGGCTCTTGTGTATATTGCCTCCCTCTTACATGGCTAACATAGACTCTCGACCCTTTCAATTTCCATTATTTTTTTTTCCCATAAGATATGCTCTGCACATTAGACGTGCTTGATACACAAAGCGCTCCCTTCCTTAATTTCCGAAGGACACGCCAGATCGAAACAAACATGATTTGGTGATGACAATTTGCTTACAAATGCAGACAACATCAGTGAGACGGTTATTGAAAGATCTGAGTTTTCTTTTCTTACTCATCGTCACTGAGACAAGAATAAAGTGGTGAACGCTAATAGGTGTGTGCACTTTTGAATTGAGCAGAAACATACTGATCAAAAATCGTCAAATGAGTTTCCAAAGTTACCTTTAACTGGCGTTTGAAGGAGGCCCCGCTTCTGTCAAAAGATCCGTTTCTTGAATGGCTCCACGGACGCTCGGCTGCAAAGCAAGATAAAACAGCTCTTCGTTTAGTAGAGCCCGAGCGTACATATCACTGGTAGAATAAAGCACGAGACGAGTGCAAACCTATGATAAAAATAAAACGCTACCTGTGCTTGGACTTCAACCGTTTCAAACAGCATCAGCAGTTATGAGCAGCTCACCGCATATACGGGCCAGCATTGGCATTTACCGACCAGTCAGGCATGCTGGATACTGATGGTAAAATGCAAAAAAGAATTAGATCGTTCAGTAGTGTCCTCATGCATCCGCTTGCTAAACAGCACAAAAAAGTTAAAGCGGTAGAAAGACTGACGGCTTACAGTCACTCCACACCTCCCTGCTGTTGCGCGACCGTTTGAAATATCAACCGTTGCAATACTCTGTTCTAAGAACTTGAGATAACCGTTTTTTTCTAGGAAATGGCGTGACGTTGAATAGCGAAGCGCGCGAATGACTTCATAACTCAGACAAACTCAGACGAACAAAACGAAATAATAGAAGATATGACGCTTTTTCAAGCGCGTAAGCAAGTGTTCCTTAAACAATTTTTAAAAAGAGAATTTGGCGTTCATTTTCCTCCTACTTCTCTCAGAACCCGCTTATGTTGTCTGACTCTCGCGGGGTTCCAATAATTTGGATTCTATTTCTAGACTTTGCGCGTTTCGTTATTGACGTCGAACGCATCTAAGCGTAAAGGTGTGATGAAAAATCATCCCCTTGTCGGTCAGTCAGTTTTCAAAAGGTCGCATGACTTGTGATAAAAAAATTTGAGTATCGTTAGGCGAGCTTTGGCGCTCAAAGTAAGTTGTTTGTCTGCCAATAAATTTAAAATAAAACCAATATGACCGCAGGGCCATAGCTGGCAGAGCGAGAAAATTGCATCGGTTAAAAATTGGAATTTATTTATTTCAAGTTCCGTAGGAGGCTATGCAGTGAAAAATAAATCAAAATAACTGAAAAGGTGCACTTTTTTTCTGATATAGCCTTGGTGAATATTTTAGTATGGCTACGGTCGTGAACCGCGCTATAAACATGATATTTTACCTTGCATAACGCGTGCCAAACTGTTCAAAGAGGGTCTCAGTGAGGCTTGCTGCAAAAACCTCGGTTATGAACGGCTACCAGCTAATTTTTCGGCCATTTCTCAGTTATCAGTTAATTTCCAGCCCATTTGTCAGCTCTCAGTAATTTTTGCAAGACTCAGATCTTAGCTGTCACTCGCAGATCGTTACTCAACGTGTCATTTGTCAGGGGACAGTTTTCAGTTAAACCCCATCTACACTTTAAAAAACTTTAAATGTGCCCAAAAATGATATTTGGTTGTCGTTTTCCGGTATTTTAGACATATTAAGTTTTAAAGAAACATTTTATAGTCATTCAAAGCGCGTAAGTCTCAAGAGGAATCTATTATGTCGACGATTGTTTACTTGAACAAAGAACTGTATGCACAATAAATGTATGGGTCATACCAGAAGGTGATATGCTTCTGGTTATACGGAAATCGTGGCGAAATTGAAACCAATACTTTGAAAATTATCTTCTTTTATCCATTGAAAAGCTTTAATAAAGTTCAAAACCCTACTTGTTGTTCTGTATAATGCCATTTGAGCAATAGCCCTGAAATTGATGAGAAGACGGGCAGTCACGGCTCCATGCGCTCCATGCGCTCCGAAATAATTCTCATATTCTTGCTGTTCAACTTGTGAACTCTTGACTGGCAGATTTATATTCGCATTCCTAACACTCCCGGGGTTTCCAATATGCTCACATATGGATCCCAGAGGCGAATTTCAACCTACAACAGCTCACTACCGTGCAAAGTTGATTTCATCCGAATGAAAGTCAAGAAATATTTTAGTGCCAGGATCAGTCGCTATCCAAACTCCACCTCTTCATTCCAACTTAGCTGCTTAACCATCAGTGGCGACATTTGTCCTAACCCAGGACCTCCAAGAAAGCTCAACTATCAAACCAGCGCCGGTTTGAGCGTCCTTTATTTAAACGCAAGAAGTGTCAAAGCCTTCGTCCCGCTTGATGGTAAACCTTCGTGCAAAATATGCAAATTAACTATTTTACAACAGTTGGTTTACCGCCACTCGTACGATGTTGTGTCCATTTGCGAGACATGGCTCAACGACACAGTGCTATCATCTGAAATACTTACTGGGTATAACATCTATCGTAAGGATAGAACAGGAAATACCGGAGGTGGAGTGCTGATTGCTGTTAAAATTGACATCCGGTCTAACCGCCGCTTTGACTTAGAGAGAGAACAAATCGAACTTGTAGCCGTTGAGCTGTTTAAGGATAGCTCTAAACCAGTTATCCTTTACACATTTTATCATCCAGATCCTGGTCCTGACGATCTAAATCTGCTGAACCACTCTCTTCAACAAAATTCCGAAATGGCCTGTATGGTCTTAGTTGGCGATTTCAATCTTTCATCAATTAAATGGTCACTGGACGAGTCTACCTCAACTAGCTTAGAAGAGGAAGCTTTTTCTGACCTTATGGAGGATAATTTTCTTCGTCAGTTTATCAAAGGTCCAACGCATATTGCTGGAAACAAACTTGATCTGCTTCTATGTAACTTCTCCGAAGTCATAGACCATGTTTCTACAACTTCTCCTTCGCAAAATGAATTTTCCTCTGACCATTATTTGGTGGACTTTTTTATCCGACTGAAATTCAAGCGATCAAAGCGTGTGCGCCGTAAAACGTACGACTACAAAAGGGCAGATTTTGACGATCTGCGAAGTCGCCTACAGCTGCTACCTTCTGACATGTCGCACTCCGACGATGTTGACATCTATTGGTCTCGGTGGAAAGATTTATTTCTAGCAGCAGTTGCTGAATGTGTCCCAATGAAGACCATTAGAGACACCAACTCTCCTCCTTGGATAGACAGGGAAGTTAAGTCTGCATTACGCAGAAAGTACCGTGCCCTGAGGAAATATCGTGAAAACAAAACCGTGGAACGGAAGCTAAAGCTTAGATCTTTAAGCAATGAAATCAAGAAACTTGTTCGACAAAAACATCGCGACTATCTCCTTAAAATTGAAGGCTCTTTAAAGGAAAACCCTAAACTATTCTGGAACTATCACAAAGCTATCCTACATCATCGACCGGGCTCGAATACTGAGATCACCTTTGACGGGAAATCAGCAAAAACTGCAGCCGAAAAGGCTGAGCTTTTTAATGCTTATTTCTGCTCTGTGTTTACATCATCCAAGCAGGACAAAGCACGCAGTTTGCAAATGTATCCCATGAGAATAAATACGGAACTTTCTGAGATCACACTATCTTTCAACGAGGTGAGAGATTGCTTGTTTATTTTGGATCCGTCAAAAGCCACTGGCCCCGATGGAATTCCTGCGCGTATTCTTAAAGAGTGCAGTGAGCAGATCGCGCCAAGTCTTTGTTCCCTATTCAACCATTCTCTGCGTACTGGGCGGTTCCCATCAGAATGGAAGTCAGCTGATGTTACTCCGGTCCATAAAAAAGATCTTTTAGAGCCAGCTGAAAATTACTGACCAATCTCACTTTTACCAATTGTGAGTAAAGTTATGGAACGCTGCGTTTGTAATAGACTTTATTCCCATGTCTCGCAATCAATTACATCCTTACAACACGGATTCATGCGTTCCCGTTCATGCTCTTCGCAACTCTTATCCGTACTTCATTCAATTGGGGAGGCACTCAACAAAAATAAACAGACGGATATTTTGTACCTTGATTTTGCCAAGGCCTTCGACACAGTTGATCACGTCATTCTTATTGAAAAGCTGAAATGGTACGGTGTCACAGGTCAACTGTTAGATTGGTTTTCTGACTACCTAAAGGACAGATCGCAGAGAGTTGTGATTGACGGCACCGCCTCTGAGCGTCTACCGGTCACTTCCGGTGTACCCCAGGGTAGTCTTGTCGGCCCACTCCTCTTTGTGATATTTATCAATGACCTCCCTGATGTCATCCATGAGCAAATCAGCACCGCTCTGTATGCTGATGATACCAAGCTGCACCGTACTATTTTGTCAGTGAAGGACTGTGCTATTCTCCAGCAGGATCTGACAAGTTTAAACACCTGGAGCCACGAATCAAATATGAAGTTCAACGCCTCCAAATGCAAAGTGCTAACAATTACGCGAAAGAAAACACCTGTAAATCATGAATATCATCTTGGCGAGGTAAACATACAACGCGTTCAGGAAGAAAAAGACCTCGGTGTAACTATTACTAAAAATCTAACGTGAGACTCGCATGTAATGCGTATTGTACTCAAGGCTAATAGAATGCTGGGACTCTTAAAGAGAACCTGCCCACTTATGACCGACATCAAAGTAAGGCGGACACTTTATCTATCTCTCGTGAAGTCACAGCTTACTTATGCCACGGAAGTTTGGTCTCCTGCTAGTGTCAATTTGAGAACAATCTTAGAAAGAGTCCAGAGGCGCGCCACTCGCTGGATACTAAGAACTAGAATCGGCGAGATGTCCTACAAACAACGATTGCTGCTGACTCTTCGCTTGTTACCACTAACATATGACAGGGAACTGAGAGATCTTTGATTTCTCTATAACTGTATTTCTGGATATACTGACCTAAAAATTGAACGATATGTTACTTTTACCACACATGGCCGGTCCCGCTCTAAGAACCCCACCCTCGTACTAAAACCTGCTTACTGTAAAACCGCAACTTTTCAAGCTTCTTTTTTCAATAGAATTGTAAAACCCTGGAACACTATCTGTAATCTCGCCCCTCAAGACAAATTTTCTAGCCCAAGTTTATTCAAATATTTTTTGCACGCCACTTATTTTACTTTACTGGACACTACCTATGATATTGACATGCCCTGCTCCTGGTTCCTCTTCCGTAACTGCCCTTGCCACCGCTCTTAATTTTCTGTGACTAATATTATCCGCATCTTGTTTTAAACTATTGTAATTAATTAGATTTAACTATAATTTTTAACTATAAGTAATTATTAGATTTTATTGTAATTTTTATCAAATTTAAGATTTTCTATCACCATTCTTACTAGCTTCTGGGGTTGCGCCTCGCATGGGTAACTATTTTCCCGTTCGCGCAATTCCTATTGGTCCTTTTCTTCTTTTAATTATATTGTAATTTTGTGACCAATAAAGTTGATAGAATAGAATAATAGTAACCGCGCAAACATCATAGCGAGGCTGAGATTGACCAGCAAAATGTAATAAACACAGTTATTATATAAAAGTGAGTGGTATACCGACTGGTAAGAAACTGACAACAACGATATGATATCCTCACATGTGAAGATATCATGTTTGATAACATTTCTCTTTTGTCCCTTTAAGGTTACTTCCCACCTTCGCGGGTGCCCTTCCGGAAAAAAATCGTACGCGCGCCAGTTTCAATAAAACCCCAACAAACTATATATCATAAGAAAGCTTAATAAATGTACTTTACGAAAAAAATACAATTTCAGCAATGCTTTCTTTTAGGAAGTGTCAGGAGGCGGTAAGGCGCGAAACGACCGAGGCTTCTTCTATTGAATTTATCGGCTATCGGATTCCGCAGTACGAGCAAAATGGCTGCACAGTCTTATTCACAAGGCATCAATCAACAAAAGCGTATCGGGCTTTTTCGATATTCTGATTCGTTGTCTATATATCCACATCTAAAGTTGGAGTAGCTAAAAATATGCGAGACGTGTTGCGTAAATGGACGCCACGGGAAAATGTGTTAAATATCAAAATTTCCCGACACACTTTGGTTTGTCAGTATCTCTGGAATGTTCTGGCGAAATTTCACGAAAATCCGTCAAATTTGCATACCCTATAAATTCGCTCAAAGTGGATGTATTCCGCCAAAAATCAAATGCGAGATTTTCGCTAGTAAAGGTTCGTAAACAACTCGCGCCACGCCCGGAGATTATCACGCCTGATAAAACCGCAAACCAGTGGAACATCAGGACCTCCTAGTGTCTACGACAATAGATCAAGATTTCCCGGGAAAAGCATCGCATTGCAACATGTTTTTTTTTTTTCTTTTATCTCGCTCAGTGGAGTTCAATTTAGGACGGCGACGTAATGTAATGGGCACAGACGTCAAAGGCAAAGGCAAAGGCAAAGGTAAAACCCGCGCCAAAAATGTTTAAGGCGGAAAATGTGCCGCTGAAAAACAAGACGTTAAGGAATTGACGGACAGCTTAAGAAATACCCTTATTGCTGAAATGAGTTCCCTTGGGTAGGTTTTATTTTCTTCATCGCTTCCGCCAGATCCCGACGAAGAATCTTGTTCGCAGCCTGCAGTGACGTTGACTTTGATATTTAAGCTACTTGTTCCAAGGATATTTGAACGCTCCGGATCTTCAGCAGATGCTGAGATTGTCGAAGGCGTTTGGCCAAACCAAGAGCCTTTGTCGCTTTCGGCAAGGTTTTTTTTTCTCTCCTTGACAATGAGGCGCTTTTTCTTTCTTCTTTGGGCCGGTTTTTTTCGTTTGCTTTGCCCAAGGAATTTTTTCTGCTTTTGATTTTTCCATAGGAGTTAGCGTAAAGAGTTTTCACGTGGGAATTTTTGTCAAGTACGTGATGTAAATAAAAATATGCAAATGACATGAAATACGAGCGATGAGCGTTTGCCGCGAAAATTTCCCCAGGGTTCTCGCCCTTTGACAAGATTATGACACCTTCTTAGTTTATTAACTTTATTTGAAAATACGTTTTTTCTAAATAACTCGGCCGCTTTTTGAGATTTTTAATGTTTTTCCTTTGAAAACACTAGATAAAATGACGAACTTAAATTTTGTCAAATAAGAGAAGAAACGATGTTTTTGGCCTCTGAAGGTGGGAAGTAACCTTAACTTGTATGATCGAAATATCTTCGGATCTTCTTCGGTCGTCTTCAGTATTCTTCGGCAATCCTCGGAAATCTTGGGAAAATGTTCGGAAATGTTCTTAAAATGCTCGGAAACGTTCCTCTGGCCTTCGGAACAATTTTGGAAAATCTTCGGAAATCTTTGGAAAGTGGTCGGAAATCTTTGGAAAATCGTCAAAAATAGCGTCATCAGCATGTCTATATAATAAAGAGAACGTTACACGTTACCTCGAAGATATGAATTTTATGTTCTCGTGGCAAAAACAATATCTCACTCGTTCACTGCGCTCACTCGTGCGATATAGTTCTTGCCACTCGAACATAAAATTCATATCTTTTCGCCAACGTGTAATATCCTCTATGTATTTTGCTTGTTCGTGAGGGCTTTCGGAGTATATTTTGCTTTTTAAATGACCATAAAAGTTCTCTGTATACATGATTGGGTCGGTATAGGAACAAGACTATTTAATACACGATCTGATCTGAATCGCTGGTTTACACTGTCATGCCATCAAAAATAAAAATAAAAATTAGAAATCGTAACCATTCTGGGATAGAGCGATTTCCAATACATAACTTTATCCGTCCTTAGAGCAGGCGGAGCCTGGTCCAAATAGTTCAATCTATTGTTTGTTAAGTCGCAACCCGTGCACCCAGATTTTAAAGTATCAAAGAGTGTCAGAACAGACTTGTCATTTAATAACAAACTTACTCGTTCAACAAACAGTTGAAGGTTCGATTAAGAATATTAAACCTTTTTGAATAGACTATATTACAATATACCATAGATTAAAATAAATTCAAGAATAAAAATTTTCTTTAAATCAACTTAAAGACGGCATTAATTTTCCCTTTCGGGTTAAGACATTTCCATGTAAATGGGACCTAACAAATATCAATACTAAACTTATAAAACGATACATTGATTATCTTGTACATAATAGCATAAAGCTGGGCGAAAACGTCTGGGGCCATTGCTAGTCGTTACGTAATTATACAAAAAGATGGGTGGCTAAGTAGCTGCAGCAGTATAACTTTGCAAAAACCGATATCTACCCTGGTTCAAGACGTTTTCACTTTTCTGTTTCTCAGTTAAGGACCAGGACATCCCATATCATATAGAAATATCTAATTCTACAGTCGACCTAATCATTGAATTGGTCTAGAGCAGACTGTAATTTCATCTTGCTCTCTTTTGAAGCTCGTTATGTACAATTTCCTATCACTATTTATCATCAAGAGGAACATTTCCTCAAGTCTGTTCAATGAAGCGGCTCCCTTTAAGTGAAGACTTTAAAAATTAATACAATTCGTTTCGGAAATTACCATCTTAATCTTATTTTTTGACTTTACCTGATAATATTGACATTCTATATATCTACTCTAGAGACTGCCACTAAGGTCGAAGTAGTTCAGAAACCTGGTCGTGTCTAAGTTACAGCCTTACCATTGAGGTAAAATCTTAAAATTTTAAAATCGCAAACTAATTATGATTAGTGACAAAGCTTGTTTAACTCTACTGCTTCTCGGCTCATTGTTGTAAGTTCGCACCTTTCGCAACGAACCATAACTGAACTGGACACCTGGAATAGGTCTTTAAGACACTTGAGACACATGTCCCCTTCATCTCTGTCCAAGGTAGACAGTTGTCGGTTGAAGTAACAGGTGAACCTGTTGTTGATGTCGACTCTAGTGGACGAGGACCGTAAATTAGCACTTCCATTAGATGGAAAGCCAGCTAGTCATAGAACACAGAGCTGGTACTACGTGTAATCAACTGCATGCGGCTTCTTGACCACAATTTGAGAACATGAAGAGATGTTGGACGAGGGCACTAAGTTCCTTTGGGCTTCACTCCACTAACAAATCCAAAAAACCAAAACGTTTCAACCTTTGCAGTACAGGGCTCAAACATGGATGCACATTTTGCATACCGTTACACAATGCATTCACTTTGAAATGTATCATAGCCCGTTTCTCACCGCCTTTCTGCTACACAATATTGAGTAATACGAAGCATTGCGCAAGTGAGCTTTTCCCTACTTTGTTGTCTGGGAATAGTTTCAGTTATAAATCAAACTTAACAATTATCAGTATGAAAGGTCATGCTGTGGTTGTATTATTATTTACACTCTTCCTTTGTAATTGCTGGTTTACTAAGCTCAACAGTCCACCTCTTTTTTCAGCTGGCCTTGATGGCTCCAAGCCAGAGTTTTTCCGGTTTTAATTGTTCCTCTATAGCTTCTTAATAATCGATGCAAAATCATGTGCGATTTTAGTAGAATTCTACTCGTACACTAATGCAGAAGTTGCAATTTGATTGGCTGAGGTATCATACACCATAAGTGGTACGAGCTGCAGACGATAGAGACCTATGGGCGAACATCAGGAGCGGCAATAGTGCCCGCTCAGCGAAGTGATCATAAAACGCACCTTTCCCCTACAGTTTTTTTTTTTGTTGTTGTTTGTTTGTTTGATTTTGGTTTTGGTTTTGTTTTTGTTTTTGTTTTTGTTTTTCTGATAAAAATAAAAAATAACCCTCCCGTGCGGATTTTGGTTAAAAGAGAGAAGGAAAACTAGTTTTTAGACTGAAAGTTTGGTAAAGTAAAACGTTAAGAGGGTGAAGAGGTTTCAAGATTGTGGACAAAAGCTACCTTTGAAATTTCTCGTTTCCCGGATTTTTGCAAGTCAACAGTTGACAAAAAAGATTGTTTGGACATGTACTAATTTGATGTCACTCAAAAAGGGCACCTCGATGGAACATACGAAAGCTCAAAGCGCTCCATAGCGGTTAGAGATTTCAATTAATAAATTCGTGTTCTCTTCACCTTTGAGAAACGCGGCCACGGGAAAATTTGGCATTGAAGAATGAAGGCAATAGAGTGTGTATGTCTGTTAGGAAGTTGGATTGTGTGGCGGAAGAGGGTTTCTTGTACAGGTGTAACAACATAAACGACTCAGTGCCAAACCTCTGCACCCCTCAACTAAATTAGTGTAATTAATGATTAAAAAACTGTTACCTAAAAAAGTTTTGCAGCAACTGACTTGAACCCATCTTTTCCATTTTTTGGCGCATGAAGTTGATTATGTTTTTCTTCCTCTCAGTGTATCCCGTCATATCTAGATGTTCTATGATTTCCAAAGGATTCTTTCCTTCGTTGTTGTGCATCGTTTTCCATTTTAGTGGCTTGAAAAGAGGAAACAGTTTCTCGAAGGAAACTTTTGACGCTGAAAGAACGCAATGATGTAGAGCGGTATTCCCATCATCGTCGGCGCTTCCAAAAGATAGTTCTTTTTTACGTCTTGTGAAAGTGGGGACTAGTTTGACATTTCCACTTTTTATTGCCACTGACAAAGCAGACATTCCTGGAATCAATCCTTTTGTTGCTGAATGGTTTCTGTCAAAGGTCTTGGGCAGCGTACAGTTGATATCTACCTTTCTTTCAATGATAAGGTGCTGCATCACATGAGGGCTCATGGTAGGCAGAGAACAAGCTTTCAGGAGTGCAGTGTAACCTTTGTCGTCTTTCGCCTGCAGCTGATCGGTGGAAAAACGCGAGAGCTTTTCTTTCACGTATTGCGCCGAAAGATCATTACTTCCTGTTTTCTCGCCGTCTTTCCTACTGCTGCTCGGCAGGTTCCTAAATTCCCTCCAAAGACTGACGATATCTTTTGTGACATCGTTGGTTCCTTCTATATGTCCAGGATCTTCACTTCTTACATCTCGTTTCTTTGCCGAGGTCTCTTGGTCCTCACTTAGAATGCTGATATTGGATACATTGTCAACCTCCTCATTTTCTTCTCCACCAGATTCAAAAAAATCCATTTTCCCTGATGCAATCATGATCTCTTCGTCTACATCTACCGAGTCCTCAGAATCTACTCTAATTAAATCAATCTCTCTATTCTTGTGCTTGAATTCGCTGACGACGGTCTTGGCTTGTTTTCTTTCTGGTTCAAAATTTTGTTCCCAAAAGGGATTAGGGCTGCTTAGCGATTTCTTCGGAGTACACCTTTCCTCTATTATGCTTATATCGTCAGATGCCTCCGGAAACACGCCTTCCGGTAATTGACTGCAATCTTCATCAGTTTTAAGTCGCTTGACTTCGACGCTGTCATCGGATGATTCTCGAAGGGATCTCTTTACCCTTTTCTTTGCTTTGCTCATAGGTTGCACGTTATTAAAGGACGTACCTCCGTCGACCTCTGGCTCATTTCTGATATTGGCAGGACGATTCTCAATTCTTCCAGTGATGTCTTCTGGATCATTCTTATCTTCTTCCGGAAAAGACGCCTCGACTAAAATGTATCGTAAACGATGACTCTTGGGGTCCGCGGCCGACAAAATGGAAAATTTAGCATTTCTTTTTCTCATTTCGGAGCAGAAACAAATTCCCTTCTTGCTTGCTATGGTAGCCAAACTCATCTGAGGCCACTCCTCAATTGCCTCCTCTGCACTTGCGACGAAAATAATCTTTTCTTTGATGCTGCAAAATATCTTATCCAGAAGACTTAATGTTTTACGCTCTGAATTTGTGACACAGAACGAAAGAATAACAGCAGGAACTCCATTGGTGAAATCTTCTTCCGTAGCCTCCTTTCCCTGGACTTGTTGAACTATTCTTGCTGGACAGACTGTGTTTTCCATGTCCTCTTGTTGCTCATACCCGAGACATCCTTTGAAACACTTCTCCGGACCCTTTGTGCTAACAAGGCTGGAAAGGTGTTTCAGGATAAGATCTTCTTCAAAATCTTTGGGTAGCTCGCTCGCAATTGGTCGTTCCTCAAGAATGCTATCATCTTTCCACTCAAAGATCTTTGGAAGAACAAGGTTGTTGATCCAATCTTTGTACTGAACTTTGAGAAAGCTGTAACGGTTGCATTTCACTACCCAGAGACCAGCTTTATCGCAGTCGTCATTGAACCGTAGGTCTTCCCAACAAGGCCATGGACGATAGAAAACACCTTTTCCGACGGTACTCTTGACATTCAGTAAAATAGCAGCGTACACTTGGGTTCTTAAATATGGAGTTACTGTGACTGGAATACTTCTGATAAGACCCAGTACTCCGTAGCTCTCGTGTTGCTTGTTTCCAAACAGCTTCGCAGGACCGGTGTAGCTATACAGTGGAAAATCCTGAGATTCAAACTCGTCTGTTAAAGGATGTGGCTCATAGTTTGTCTCATCAATTGGTGGAGTGTCCTTTCCCTGCGCTATTTTCTGAAGATGGCTGAGTGGTTTGAGGAAAGAACAGCGCTGCATCTGCATCACACCATTCTCGTCTCTTAGAACTCTTTCTGAGGGTGACGATGGGTCACCAGTCCTAAATACTGCTTCGGACATCACCACCACGTTGTCATCCATCACAAAGATGTATTCCAGATTTAAGGCAAATGACATCTTTTGAATGAAAAGCCTTGCATACCCCACTCCTCCTTCATTCGGTCCAAGCTCACAGTTAGGCAACTTATCTGGCAATTGGACAATGGTAAGCACCTTTCCCCACGTGGATCTGTAAGCATCGAATTTTTCTTTGCGAACAACGACTGCTTGTATATAGGTCGCGACTTGTCCCTTCTCTTGCATTACATGGTGGTTATTCAAGGTGCACTTGCGAGGATCATCTCTGTGTGAAGCATGAAAGATCCAGAATAGGGAGGTAAGGGAATTTTGCACTTTAGCAGCTTTTCCTTCGGATCTCGTTCTCTTCAGCTGTTCGAGCAGGTACTTAAAAGATGTGTAGCTGCTTGGTACTGAACATGTAACAGTGACTGGTTCATCATCGATGTGAACCTCGAAGGTCTCCAAAACTGGTTCTTTGCCTTGGAGAAGTCGTCCACATTCGGCACATTTTTCGAAGTGGTACCAATGCCAAGCTCGAACGCCATCAGCACATTCAGTCTGCTGATATTGGTGATAAGACTTGGTCGCGTTCTGTTGCTCTCGATTCATAAGAATGAAAGGACTTTCCTCCAAGTCGTGAGTATAGAAACACCCTCCAATTGAGTACTTTCCCAATGCCACTGGTCTATCGTACAGCCTTGGAGAGTTCTTGATCGTCTTCCAATATGGAAATTGCCAATCTTGAGTTTCCATGGTCTCACTGACCGCGATCTCTTCGGAAACATGACACTGTTTATGTTGGTAAAAGATACCTTCATCAAATGCAGGTGTCGCGGAAAGAGAACCCTTCTTCTTTCCAAGAATGTCCAGTCTCAAGTCTCGTATGAGGCAAAGGTATGTTCCCGTCTTGCCAATCTGGGGCTCCGCGTGCAGAAGGATTCTGTTACAATGCTTCTTTGCGTTTTGATAATCGTAGCTATCCTTATGAGCTTCATAATCTAGCCAACGTAGTGATGAGAACTTCTCCCCTTTGCTTCTGCTGCTTTTTGTCATGTACCGATCAATTTTGTTACAAGAAATGGCACTCATTGAAGGTGACGTTCCAAGTGACTTTTGAAGCGTCTTGAACAGCACCCGCCCAACCAGTACATAAGGCGTCTCACTGGCAGAGGACGTTGAGTAACGACACATTCTTCCGAGCTCTTGAATAATAGTTGAAAGATACAATGACGAGCCTTCTTTGAACTCGCAACTGCTGTCATAGTTGAGGCGAAGGTCGAGGCAATCAAAGCTTTGGGGAAATGTGTCTCCCATCCGACCTTTTTCAACCAGGATGAGAACGCAAGCCAGATTTTCAAGGTCCTCATACTGCGTTATCGATTTATGCACATGGTCACAGTAACCACACCTTTTGCGGCCAGCTTGTGGCTTTAAGACACGGCAACGGCAGTCGAACTTGTCGGCGCAGATTTCTGGTTGAAGATTCCAAAAGAAGGGACTTGATGATTTCATCAGCTGTTTCTCGATCTGAATGCGGCCATAGTCTCTGATGACTTCGAAACATTCTTCAAGAAAAGACACTGATCGCGTCAGTCGTAGAGTGAAATAAAATTGATCAGCGGTTTTCATGCTCCTGGCTCGAACAATTTTCATTCTTCCCATCTTTCCTTTCCCACTCCGGATTAGATTTTCTACCAAGGAACTTGTTTCGCCTTTTTTGAGATTACTCATCCATTCTTCAAACATCTCTTGGAAGTCATTTAGCTGCAGCCTTTGTTTTATTTCTTTAATCTCGCTGATGAGGCGAGGGTCTTCCATAATTTTTTGCAGCTCATTCAAAGGAAGATGCATAATGCAGGCCACAAATGAAGTAATCACCTCTTTCTTTACTTTCTTTAACTCCTCTTGCTTTTCTGTCGTTGAATTGTGCTTACCCAATCTTCCCAATTGCTTCATGTTTTCTTTAAAATCGTCCGTCGCTTTGTCACAGAGTTCTTTTCGAACAAACTCGAAAGCTTCCGGCTCAATGTACTTTTTGGAATTTGTTGTTTCTTTCCTTAGTTTGTGGACAAATAAAGTGACTTTTCGGTCAAACTCAGCGACAGGTGATTCATCGATATTAGAAGTTAGTGCTTTCCGTATTTTCTCTTCACTGTCGTAAACGCTGGCAAGGAGAATGTAGTAGCAGTACTCCGAACATAGCAAGGCATCAACTGAGAAGGAGGGAGCGTCTGTTTTAGACATTTTCTTCTGTCTCTTCGCCTTGTCCACGATCTTTTGGAAAAAGCCATCTTCCCTTATCTTCTGCTCGTTTCTGTTGGAAGAGTTCATGGTGCTCAGGTAGAAATTCAAACTCATATACTGTTGTCCAACTAAGTCAACTTCCGCCGGCCCAGATCGATCAATGAAGAATTGGTAGGAGACGAAGGAGATCCTAGCTACCTCTGGTGTTGGTTTCATGATCGACACACCACATTTGCGCTCCACTTTGGCTGGTTTTAGACTGACATAACCATGTTCATCAACAGCAAGATAGTGATTTTGTTTTTCACATAAACAAAACGCCAGAACTCCAACTCCAAAATCTAGCTTCACTTCAAATCTTGTTGGATTTGGGGAATCAACTTTGGCAACCAAATTTCCGTCTGCATCTTGACTAACTGTCAGAGGCTTCGCTTGTTGCTGTTCGTTGCTTGGCAAAGCTTTGAGGATCACGATGCCGTTGCTGCCTTGTACAATAAAATCATTAGCGTCGTCTTCAGTACATGTAACACCCAGCTCTCCGTCGGGAGAAACCTGAAGGTATTGATTTGGTGCATCTTTGTTATTTAGAGTTGATTTGAGCTTCATCCGCATCCCCCTTTCGAAGTTTTTCAATTCGACTTCTGACCAGTGGACAACGTGAAGTTCTACTTCTTTTGAGTTGTTTTTAACATGCTCTTCCAAGTCAAGTTCTCTTTCCAGCACCACAAGGTCACCTGCTTGATAATCATTCCGAACGGTAGAGATTTCGTTGTTAAGAAGACTGCATCGGACCTCTGGAAGACGAGAGTTCTGTGTTAGGAGGTTGAAGGGTGTTGCAGAGATCTGGACAACAACCACATTTTGGGGCGATTTTTCTTTACACCATTCGTTGATGAAGAGATTATGAGCAGATGGTTTCTCTTCCTTGTCTTTCGTGATTCCCCAGTGACATTCATCTGCTATGATGACGAAGAGGGTGTTGGGCTTTTCATGAACATCCCTTTTGAGTTCTTGAAAGTGCTTTTCCGTTTCTGTGCTGTGAACGTACATAAACATTCGTTTCTTACCATGTAAGCCATCTCGTGATTCCAGTTCCTCTTTCGACAATACACCAGCATTGGGATGACAGATCCTCTTCTCTGTCTGATCGCTGAGCATTCTATACCTGGCCGTGTACACCACGAACTCCACATCGTTAAAGACATCGCTCAGGCTCGAAATGTTGTGGTAATGCGACATAATGGTGTCAATTCGCTTCTTTAAGATAGCTGCCATCTCTATTTGCGAAGGATAATAGCAAGGCGTTTCAGGATTCGCTTGAACCTCTTCGTTAATCTCTTGTTCTTCGTCTGAGGGGTATCCATCTTCCACTGTAATGTCTTGGCCTTCCTCAATTTCTTCATCAATCTCCTCCAGGTCAGCATAGAACGCGATGTCCTCAGCAATAGCCTGATTAAGATTTTTCCGCAGTTCTCCAGTGGGGTCTGTGTCGTTGTTGATTAGGACGTCGATGCTTCTAATCGTTCCCTCTAGTGGATAAGGAGCAATGGAATCTCCAGACCTCTTGACGATTTCACGGACTCTTGAATTAGTTTCATCGTCAGTTACACGAAACCACTTTAGACGCCTACGGTTAAATTTTCGAAGCTCTTCTTCTAATGCTGAAGACGGTTGGAGGAGTTGAATGAACTTTTCCGTTTCTCCATCGGATATAGCATCAATGATTTCGCATAAAAAGTCACAGAAAAGGGAATCAGTCATAAAATCTGGGATCTCCCAATAGAACAAACCGTCATAGTCCCCATGCAACTGAAGAGTGCATTCCGAATCCTCGGAAATGGAGAAATGAACGACCACAGGAAGTGTCAAATCGCGCATGACGTCGCCTGGAACATAGAATAATACAGTTTTAATTTGTTCGTGTCAGTAGATAGTAGATAATCAAAAGGTTAAAAAGCTCGGCCCCTGCTAGTTTAATATCCCGCCATTAATCAATCATTACGCCTCGTTAATTATCCGGGCCTGAACCCTGCCTAGGTCAATCCTTGGGGTAATTCAAGGCACTTTATTTCCACAGTTCTTCCAACAATTTTCGCTAAGGTTCTTACGTGTAATACTCTTAGTAACTCGATAATGTGAAAATCGTACAAAGTGAACATACCAATACCAAGTTCTTTCTCCCTGGGCTATTTTGCCCAAGCTATTTTGCTCATGAGCAGAATAAACGTATAATTCTCTATGCTCTCTTGTAATGCCAGCCATCTTTCTGCAAACGCCTTCATTTAGAGATGCGCGTTGCCACGATTACCGTACCCGAGCCGTATCGACTGTGTTGGCATTCTGCGATAGCAAGTCACTGACCTGATATGGCTACGATATCATCGTCTCTTAGAGGAATTTGGGTACCATGCGATAAATACCTAATCGCACTTTTTTTCTTCGTTGCGTTTCGGCGACTTATCAGGCTCGTCGGGTCTCGCCGTGAGTATTCTGGCTCGACTACGTCTTGGTCAAATACGAACCATAGATCGATTAAACTCGCCCGAAATGCCATCCAAGGGGAAAGAAAAGGTACGAGCAGGTATAATAAAAATTTGATCGCATGCTGGGTAAAGATTTTGTGGAGATTTATATTATGCACAAATTACTACAGGCGTAGCTTCCAGTAGTACACACCCCTCTCATACCATTTTACACAACTTAATTGATTTTAAAGCAGCGCAATTTTTGTAACATGGTGTAAATCATATAGAATTGTAAATAAACACTGAACATTAAAACCAGAAAAAAATCCAAAACTATTTGAAAACCGGTTAAAAATACCTAACCGAGTTTTAAATGTGGTATGTACTTTACAAGTCACGCTAGCCATGTTTAGAAGTTATTCAAGCAAAATTCTGCTGTCTCTGCTAATATGTATTGTAATTTTTTTTCGTTTAAAATCTCGGCATTTTCTGGCTGAAAACAAAATGTTCCTCACGGGACAGGTGGAAGGTGCACGTGGGAAGACAGTTGCCCCAGCCAAATATAACTTAAATCTTTCTTTTGTAACGACTGGGACATTAGCATGTGGTTTATGTATTAAAAACAGTGACTTACCTTGGTCAGACATTTTCTTTCTTCAGGTCCTGAATCTCCCCAATGAACTATGCTTTACTGAAACCAAAGAATTAATTAAAGTATGAATTGAATGTGAAATAATAAAGTTAACTTAACACGGACGCTGGCGAAAGGTTTCATGTTAGTCAAACCAAAAGTAAAAGCACAGAAAGATTGAAAACATAGGTTTCGCCTGTCGTTGGAAGACATGCTCTGATGGTGATGTAAAAATTCTGGAAATTAAAGTTAAAAATCCTGTAAACTTGTGAAAAGGCGGAAATATCGTAAAAAGGCCACGTTTGATCAAGAGATTATCAAGGTAAGAGAGTGAATCTCCCATATAGGCCTTCTACCCAAGGTAATCCCTCTTAAGTTATTTTTAGACAGGGTGCTCAGTTCTTCCGAGGATGTTACTCAGGCGATGCGTGGACAGCCGAGGCGACTTTCTCGAAACTACCTGAGACGAAATGGCGGGAACGTCATTTTATATGTTTTGATTTCGTTTCATAGCAGAGATGTTTTCTGTACTCTCAGCCGCCTTTTTGTTCCGCCGGGCTTTCGTTTGTTTTGTGCTCGTTTGGCTGTTCATTATTGTGCCGTTTACTGGGTTTAAGAGAGTTTAATTGAGCGAACTTCGAAGGCAACGGCAACGAATACAATGGCTGTGTAAGCGTGCGTTATAATTCTTTGTTCATTTCTTTGCCGTTGTTTACAAAAGGTCACAAAACAACAACGTGAAATAGCCGCATTCTGCATATTCGAGAGAACGTGAACTATACGACGGCCAATCTTTAAAATTTCTTTTTCGAATTTTGACGCAGTCTTACATATTCTGTTAGGGATATTTCTGACAGCATAGCCAAACTGAATGAATCTAAATTCTCGCGAAATTCGTAGGTTGAATATTAAGTCGTTTTTTAATCGATGTTGCCTTAGGCGTTGTTGCCGTTACTGCTTAAACTGCTTTTGCTACTTGGGCAGCAAGCGTCTGCCCGCACTTTCGACCATCTGTTTGTTCGGTTGGCTAGCTTGTGTTTGGGCGTTTGTTTGCTTTGCACTCAAATGCAGGGCTGGAAATAACAGTCGGTCACCGGACATTGTCCGACCAAATTTTGAATATGTCCGGCCAATTTCACATTTTGATCGGACATGATGTCCGAACATTTCACCAACACCCATTGTCCATCCATAAAAATTTGGTTATATAAATTGTTGAAAAGGCTCGAAGTTGCGACCGGGACGGTCGCCAATGCGGCTAAAATTTCATCTTTGGCGACCAAAAATTCTGGTTTAGTTGACAACCGAAAATATGTCTGCGTTCACAGGCTACCATAAAAAGCGACTACGTTTCTCTGTGTTGACAATAACGGTTATTTTCTCAGTCATTATGTCCTTCCAGAAATACCTAGTGAAAGATCTTTGCTTCTATATCAATCAACATAAGAAAAGAAAGTAATGATCCTTTTGCTTTGCTGTAAAGGATTCCCTCACATCGGAAATCTTGCAAACAGCTGATCGTGTTTGAAATCGCCCTATAATGCATTGCAAACCCTTGAGCATTGAGTACGTCATGTATGCATACCGATTGTGTGTTTTGTAATGCATACACAAAATTAGCGGCCAAAAAAGTCCTGGAAATTTTTTCTTTACAGATTTTATGCATTGAGTTCTTTTCTGAATAAAATTCCACTTGATTTTTATCACTTACTCGCCAAATGGCTCCTCAAGCATTATTTTAAATTTTGGGCCCTTGACTCTGCACTGACAGTTTGAGCCATATCCAGGAGCCCATTATGGGCTTCTGCCATATCATAAAGCAGAAGTGTTCATCTTTCCTGTCCTTGCCAAATAAAGTACTTTTCAGAAATCGCCCTATTATCCATTACGTGGATTGCGATATGCTGTTAGCCCTTCATGTATGTACCCTAGAGTCAACTTTGGTCAGGAGCCCATCATTAGGAGCCTGCAACTCCCATACTAAGCCTATGTCACAGTATTTTTACAGACCGGTCTATTTTTAGGCTTCTTTGCCCTCAAAAAAGGTCAGTTCCGGTCTATATGAGCGCGCATCGGTAAGGGGAAAAATGGAGGCTTCAGGTGGACATGACAACCTAATCTTCCGGTAAAATTATAAAGTCTCTGCTTGTGATTAGTCACTGAGGTTGCTGCGGGGCTGAATTCGCGGTAAATTCAAACTAAAAATAGATCGGTCTGTGAAAACACCGGGACAGGAATAATTGAGGAAGTTGCACACTCCTAGTGATGGGCTCCTGCGTAGAAAACTAGGTTTGCTTGAAGAACATATAATCAGGAGATAACCAGGAGAGATTGGTACAGTCATCTAGTAGATAAAGTCGTCTA